>NC_084734.1:18728434-19023325 GCF_033978785.1 Entelurus aequoreus
GGTGTTGTTGATAAACGGTTTTTCGCCTTGCATAGGAGAGTTTTAACTTGCACTTACAGATGTAGCGACCAACTGTAGTTTACTGACAGTGGGTTTCTGAAGTGTTCCTGAGCCCATGTGGTGATATCCTTTACACACTGATGTTGCTTGTTGATACAGTACAGCCCTGAGGGATCAACGGTCACGAGCTTAGCTGGCTTATGTGCAGTGATTTCTCCAGATTCTCTGAACCCTTTGATGATATTACGGACCGTAGATGGTGAAATCCCTAAATTCCTTGCAATAGTGGTTGAGAAAGGTTTTTCTTAAACTGTTCAACAATTTGCTCACGCATTTGTTGACAAAGTAGTGACCCTCGCCCCATCCTTGTTTGTGAATGACTGAGCATTTCATGGAATCTACTTTTATACCCAATCATGGCACCCACCTGTTCCCAATTTGCCTTGTTCACCTGTGGGATGTTCCAAATAAGTGTTTGATGAGCATTCCTCAACTTTATCAGTATTTAATGCCACCTTTCCCAACTTCCTTTGTCACGTGTTGCTGGCATCAAATTCTAAAGTTAATGATTATTTGCAAAAAAAAAATGTTTATCAGTTTGAACATAAAATATGTTGTCTTTGTAGCATATTCAACTGAATATGGGTTGAAAATGATTTGCAAATCATTGTATACCATTTATATTTACATCTAACACAATTTCCCAACTCATATGGGAAACGGGGGTTTGTACCTTATAGTCATATAAATTGGTATGTGACACATGCTAACCTTTTTAGATCATTTTGCAACCGTTTACCCCAGAGACATATAACTTAGTATGTGAGACATGCTAAATGATAGCATGCTAATGTTAGCAACTGCCATCTCCTGGATAATGACCATGACTAATTGGAATAAATCTCCTCTGTGTCGCAGGTTCTAATTACTGTCTGAGGTTAGACGACTTGAGAAGCAGCTGCCAGGGCGACTGTTAATGTGACCAACTGAGACTACAAACTATGTTTGTTTTAGAAATAGAAGAGTCTGCAGCCATTATTACGTCTCTGCTACTTTCTGCTGCTCTGCTGACAGGGCGGACATGTCACCGGTGGTCCACTTATCAAATCCCCTTTTTCCCCTCTGACCGTATTTAATGTGTGTCCCCTCTGCATTACAGCCTACAGCTATCAGCTCACTGCACCCTGCTTCATCCCCACATGAATCAGTGCAGGACCCCAGGAAGGCTTGTCGGGAGCTCTTCAGATTTCCTCAGGGATTCTCATGGTCCTGCCTGGTGGGAGCACAGTCTATTTTTAAGGATGTGAGGAGTAAAGGCCCAGATTCAAACACATATTCTAACCTTTTTTTATGCACAAACCTTACAAAGACGTACTGATTTAACCCTATATTTTTTGGAACGTATAGCACAAATAATGGACACGCTTTTTAAAACGGTACTGTAATATTGTTCAAACTTTACTTCTCTCACAGTTGTTGAACCTTTTTGACCTGTCAGTTTAACAAATGAAACAACGATACATACAATTATTGTAGTTACAAACGGGCAGATACACAACATCTTCCTGCTGGAAAATGTTGAGTGAATTGACTTGTGAAAACAACGATTTTTGCTGTAGTCACAGCTGCTGCAGAGAATGATATCAAACTGTTTTATATTAAAATGACGTGTTAACAATTTAAAGGGCAACTGTAATTTTTGGAATTTTTCCTATCATTCACAATCATTGAATTTAAGTCTTTTTCTTAGGATTTTAAAGATTTTTAAAAAATGCTCGCAAGATGTGGCTAACATTGCAGCTATTTTGTCAATTTTTATTCTTTATAAACTCAGTAACTATGTCCCTGGACAAAGGAGAACTTTAACTATGACCAATGTATGACCCTGTAACTATTTGGTATTGGATTGATACCAGAACTTGTAGTATCACCCAAAACTTATGTAAAGTATACAAACACAAAAATAAGTGATTATTACATTTTAACAGATTGTAGATAGAACATGTTAAAACAGAAAATAATCAGATATTAACAGTAAATGAACAAGTAGACTAATAAGCCATCATCATTTTGCCAAAATAATAGAATGAGAAATGACACAATATGTTACTGCATACGTCAGCAGCCATTTGGGAGCCTTTGTTTGCTTACTAAAAGAGAAGTTGTCTAGTATGTTCACAATCGTATATAATGCCGATCTTGAGCTTTGATTGCAATGAGTTAATAAGTTTATTTAAAAGTGTATTCAAATTTAGTTAAAATAAAGTCAATAATGACATTTTGTTTATGGACCCCTTTATTTTGAAAATAAATGGATAAAAAAGGTGTCACGGCCGTGGTTTTCGCAGCTTACTGCGGGGTTGTTCTCCCCAGGAAGGCAGATGGACTACTCTGGACAAGGCGTGCAGGTAAAAACATGATTTAATTCTCAACTCTCAAAGAGGCACAAACAAAAAGGAAACACAAGGCGAAGGCACAACGTGCTGATCGCACTTGGAGCTAAAGCACAAAAACTTAGCGCAGGAAACAGAAACTAACACTTAGCATGGACTATGGACAAGGCAAAACTCACTAACTGTGGCAATGAACAAACAAAACGTACATGGCAAGGCATGAAGTAAACAATGACGACAGGGCCGACTGACTGGTAAAGGCAAGCTTAAATAATGCCTCTGATTAGTGCTCGCGAAGCAGCTGAGCGGGCGCGAACACTAATCAGAGCCAGGTGGAAATAAATAAATAATGAGTTATACTTGTATAGCGCTTTTTCTACCTTCAAGGTACTCAAAAGCGCTTTGACAGTATTTCCACATTCACCCATTCACCACACACATTCACACACTGATGGCGGGAGCTGCCATGCAAGGCGCTAACCAGCACCCATCAGGAGCAAGGGTGAAGTGTCTTGCCCAAGGACAACAACGGACGTGACTAGGATGGTAGAAGGTGGGGATTGAACCCCAGTAACCAGCAACCCTCCGATTGCTGGCACGGCCACTCTACCAACTTCGCCACGCCGTAATAAGTAACCATGGTAACAAACAAGGGTGCACAAAAACAGGAACCAAGGGAGTCCAAAACTAACAGAACATAACATAAAACATTATCCGGACCACGGGTCATGACAAAAGGTGAGAAATATTTTAATATTTTACTTGAAATTAGTACACAAAAAACGGACCAACAAAACAAAGACATTTGACCTCAAACAAGTAAAAACATGTAAACACAAACACAACTTTACAACCAGTGTGTTGTCTTCAATATTGTAAAAAATGGACTGTGCGGGTGTACCTAATGAAGTGTTTAGTGTTGATAGGCTAATCAGCTTCAAGTATGATGCTTTATGTAAAAGATGTTGATGAACATTGATACTCGTTAAGCTTTTCTGTGCCGCAGCACATTGTTGAGACCTTCTGTCATGTGGGAGGTGTCATTATCATCCTGACATTGATGTCCTGACATCCACACAATCCTCACATTTCCTCTCTCGCACCTTCTCCCTTTTTGGCGTTTCCTGGGCAGCCGGTGGTGGAGGAAGGGGAGTGTCGAGCGCCGATAAAGACGCTTTTCATTTCCTGACACCGCTCAAGAACACGCCGCTCTTATTCGTCAGCTGCTTCCTCTTCTAAACGTAGAATTACAGCACCTGAGCAGGAAATTAAGTGTTTAAACACCAGCGCTAATAAAATATGAACCTTTTTAGATGACGTGAAGACAAAACTCAATACAGCTTGGGTGCACACATTTCCAGCAAGGGCCGCTTCCATAAAAATGAAAGGATGCCGTCGCCATTTTGATAAGCAATCATTTAAGGCCTACTGAAATGACATTTTTTTTTATTCAAACGGGGATAGCAGATCCATTGTATGTGTCATACTTGATCATTTCGCGATATTGCCATATTTTTGCTGAAAGGATTTAGTAGAGAACAACAACGATAAAGTTCGCAACTTTTGGTCGCTGATAAAAAAAAGCCTTGCCCCTACCGGAAGTAGCGTGACGTCACAAGCTGGAGTGCTGCTCATATTTTCCTATTGTTTACACCAGCAGCGAGAGACATTCAGACCGAGAAGATTGATTGATTGATTGAGACTTTTATTAGTAGGTTGCACAGTGAAGTACATATTCCGTACAATTGACCACTAAATGGTAACACCCGAATAAGTTTTTCAACTTGTTTAAGTCGGGGTCCACTTAAATTGATTCATGATACAGATATATACTAACATATATACTATCATCATAATACAGTCATCACACAAGATAATCACATTGAATTATTTACATTATTTACAATCAGGGGTGTGGAGGGGGGGGGGGGTATGGACATCAAGTAGTGGACATAGAGAGAGAGAGAGAGAGAGAGAGAGAGAGAGAGAGAGAGAGAGAGAGAGAGAGAGAGAGAGAGAGAGAGAGAGAGAGAGAGAGAGAGAGAGAGAGAGAGAGAGAGAGAGAGAGAGAGAGAGAGAGAGAGATCAGAAGGCATAAGAAAAAGAAAAAAGTATCTGCATTTGATTGTTTACATTTGATTATTAGCAATCCGGGGAGGGTGTTAGTTTAGGGTTGTAGCTGCCTGGAGGTGGACTTTTATTGCGGTTTTGAAGGAGGATAGAGATGCCTTTTCTTTTATACCTGTTGGGAGCGCAGTCCACATTGATGTGGCATAGAAAGAGAATGAGTTAAGACCTTTGTTAGTTCGGAATCTGGGTTTAACGTGGTTAGTGGAGCACCCCCTGGTGTTGTGGTTATGGCGGTCATTTACGGTTAAGGAAGTAGTTTGACATGTACTTCGGTATCAGGGAGGTGTAGCGGATTTTATAGACTAGGCTCAGTGCAAGTTGTTTAACTCTGTCCTCCACCTTGAGCCAGCCCACTTTAGAGAAGTGGGTAGGAGTGAGGTGGGATCTGGGGTGGAGGTCTAGAAGTAACCTGACTAGCTTGTTCTGAGATGTTTGGAGTTTAGATTTGAGGGTTTTGGAGGTGCTAGGGTACCAGGAGGTGCATGCATAATCGAAAAAGGGTTGAACGAGAGTTCCCGCCAGAATCCTCAAGGTGCTTTTGTTGACCAGAGAGGAAATTCTGTAGAGAAATCTCGTTCGTTGGTTAACCTTTTTGATTACCTTGGTTGCCATTTTGTCACAGGAAAGGTTAGCCTCTAGAATGGAACCTAGGTAGGTGACCTCATCTTTCCTGGTGATGACACTGTCACCTACTTTTATGTTGAAGTCATTGACTCTCTTAAGTTTGATGTGGGACCCAAACAGGATGGATTCTGTTTTACCCAAGTGGATGGATAGCTTGTTGTCAGCGAGCCAGGTGCAAGTTCTACAGAGCTCAGCACTGAGGATTTTCTCCACCTGTGACTTGCCCTTGTCTGATACCAGCAAGGCAGAGTCATCCGCAAACAAAAACAATTCACAGTCGCATGCCGATGACATGTCGTTTATGTATATTAGGAACAGTAAAGGTCCCAATATACTGCCTTGGGGGACTCCACAGCTCACCGAGGGGGGGACATGGTGCCGTTCACCTCTACCACCTGCTCCCTCCCCTCCAAGTAAGACTGCATCCAGCTCCAAGAGGTTTTGTTAAATCCGATTGCTCTGAGCTTATCCAACAGTATAGCGTGGTTAACGGTGTCAAAGGCCTTCTGAAGGTCCAGCATGACCATGCCGCAGTATTTGCCCGCGTCCACCTCATGTTTGATGTGGTCGGTCAGATAGAGAAGGCATGTGTCAGTGGAGTGGTTAGTTCTGAAGCCGGATTGGAATTTGTACATGAGTTTATTAGTGGCAAGGTAACTATCGACCTGTTCATAAACTATTTTCTCCATTACTTTCGAAATGGAGCTGAGAATAGAAACAGGTCGGTAGTTGCCAGGTTCCAATTTGCTTCCTTTTTTAAAGAGGGGAGTTACTCTTGCTATCTTAAAATCTTTTGGTACTTGGCCTTGTGTAATTGATAGGTTTATTATGTGCGTGATGATCGGGGCAATGATGGAGGCAGAGTCCCTGAGGAATCTGGAGGGAATATTATCAAGGCCGGTGGCCTTGTTAGGGTGGAGCGCGCTCAATTTTTTAAACACCTCATCAGCTGTGACCATTTCTAATTTGAAATCATCGTTGGATACTCCTAGCTTTCTGTAGAAGGCTTTAATGTGTTCTACACCAAAGCGACCAGAGTGGTGGGACAGCTTGTTGACAAGAGTTGCGGCTATGCTGGTGAAAAAGATGTTAAGTCTGCCAGCTACCTCCATTTTGTCTGTAATGAGGGAGTCACCCTCCTTGATGCTGATGTTGGTGAGTCTTGTTTTAAGTTTCTGGCTGCAACCAGGAAGCTGGTTGTTGAGAATTTTCCAGAGCTCACGTGGCTTATTCGTGTTTTCCTCTATTTTGTCGTTAATGTAATTTTTTTTTAAGGATTTAGTCAGGTTGGTTGACTTATTTCTTAATTTATTGCATTGCTTTTTGAGAGTTGAAAGGAGTAATTTGAGGTTGATATTATTGGGTTGTTTATCTACTTCTGTTTTACATTTTTGGTATTCAGAGTATTTCCTGTCTCTGTCTTTTATGGCAGCTAATAGGTCCGGATTCATCCATGGTTCCGAGCGGGCTTTGATCCTGACTGTTTTCACGGGAGCCATGTCATTTAGTATCTTTAGGAACGCCGTTTTGAAGCGATCCCAAGCGACATCGACCAGGTTGCTCGCGAGCACAGGGGACCAGTCCCACTCATCTAATTTTAAATTGAAATTGTCATTGGAGTATTTTTTGAGGGATCTGGATTGGGCTGTTATGTGGCCATTGGCTTTAGGTTTAGCTATTTTACGGGTGCAGAAGGTTAGATAGTGGTCGCTAAGACCACAGATCATGACCCCACTATTTTTTATTTTGGGCCGGTCTGAAGTGAGAATGAGATCTATGGTTGATTGGGTGGAATCACACACCCTTGTGGGTAGCGCTATTAAGCGACGATTACCCCATTAATTTGAGCGAGGATGAAAGATTCGTGGATGAGGAAAGTGAGAGTGAAGGACTGTAGTGCAGTGAAGGACTATAGTGCAGTGCAGGATGTATCTTTTTTCGCTCTGACCGTAACTTAGGTACAAGGGTTCATTGGATTCCACACTTTCTCCTTTTTCTATTGTGGATCACGGATTTGTATTTTAAACCACCTCGGATACTATATGCTCTTGAAAATGAGAGTCGAGAACGCGAAATGGACATTCACAGTGACTTTTATCTCCCCGACAATACATCGGCGAAACACTTTAGCTATGGAGCTAACGTGATAGCATCGGGCTCAAATGCAGATATAAACAAAATAAATAAACCCCTGACTGGAAGGATAGACAGAAAATCAACAATACTATTAAACCCTGGACATGTAAATACACGGTTAATGCTTTCCAGTTTGGCGAAGATTAACAATGCTGTTGCTAACGACGCCATTGAAGCTAACTTAGCAACGGGACCTCACAGAGCTATGATAAAAACATTAGCGCTCCATCTATGCCAGCCAGCCCTCATCTGCTCATCAACACCCGAGCTCACCTGCGTTCCAGCGATCAACGGAAGGACGAAGGACTTCACCCGATCATCCGTGCGGTCGGCGGCTAGCGTTGGCTAGCGCGTCTGCTAACCAAGTAAGTCCTCCTGGTTGTGTTGCTACAGCCAGCCGCTAATACACCGATCCCACCTACAACTTTCTTCTTTGCAGTCTTCATTGTTCATTAAACAAATTGCAAAAGATTCACCAACACAGATGTCCAGAATACTGTGGAATTTTGAGATGAAAACAGAGCTTTTTTGTATTGGATTCAAAGGTGTACCAATACTTCCGTTTATCTAGTGACGTCACTCGCATACGTCATCATACAAAGACTTTTTCAACCGGAAGTTTAGCGGGAAATTTTAAATTGCACTTTATAAGTTAACCCAGCCGTATTGGCATGTGTTGCAATGTTAAGATTTCATCATTGATATATAAACTATCAGACTGCGTGGTCGGTAGTGGTGGGTTTCAGTAGGCCTTTAATATTGATATTATACATGTGGGCCCATAGATGCCGTTATTGATGTAGCAAGCTACTTTTGTAGCTTGTAGTGTAGTGTATCTTGCTACATTTCTCCGGGGATAGCTTCCCCTGTAGCTTAGCTACATTTAATCGAAAGTCACTTGTAGTTTAGCTTACTACATTTTCTAAGTAGCTTGCCCATCACTACAACTACGGGCAAGCGATAAAATGTTGGAAGCCGCAGCGTACTTGCGGTACTGCGCATCCAACTCAAGACCTCCTGGTAATTGTCTGTTTATACGAATTTGCCACAGGTCAATGGTAGTAAATCCACAAAAAGGTTACACACACACACACACACACACACACACACACACACACACACACAGGGATTGAGTTGAAGCTTTGGAAAGCGGGTGCGCCCTAATCCAGACCAGATCCACAACTACAAGGTGTACATCTTTACGTTGTTCATTATAATATCTGGCTTGTCATGCTTTGGACGCGCTTTCATGCCTATCCGAGTTGTCCTTTAGGTGTGTGTGTGTGTGTGTGTGTGTGTGTGTGTGTGTGTGTGTGTGTGTGTGTGTTTGTGTGTGTGTGTGTGTGTGTGTGTGTGTGTGTGTGTGTGTGTGTGTGTGTGTGTGTGTGTGTGTGTGTGTGTGTGTGTGTGTGTGTGTGTGTGTGTGTGTGTGTGTGTGTTTGTATTGTGTGATATGCAGATGTGTGTGGGGGTGGAGCTTTGTGCACCAATCTGTCCATGGGTCCCATCACATTCCGCCCGAGAGTCAACATGGTAAAAGTTGTACCGGTGGTCTCATGTACAGCGGTGTTAAGGGCAGTCACATGACACCTCATATCACACAATACACACACACACACACCTACAGGAGGAAGTGGAGAAGAGTGTTGGCGCGTCCAAAGCTCGACAAGCCAGATATTATAATGCACAAAGCAAAGATGTACACTTTACAGTTGGGGCTCTGGCTCTTCCAAAGCTTCAGCTCAATTCTCTGCCAAACTTGAACCCGGGTAGTTAGGGCCTGTGCGAGTAGAGAAAAAGTTAGGTCCTGTAAATGACAGTGTTTGATGGTTGACTGATAAGTCTAAGGTGGATACGATTAATGTGGTAGTCATGAAACCCTATTAGGGTCCTGAGATAAGCCATGGGCTCAGCTGCGAATAGGATGATATAAGCGTATATTGTGTCATTCCTATGTGAATGAATATAAACTGTTAAAGGTATTTAAAAATAATAGTAATATCAAAAATGTAAATTCATTTAATTTAGGAACATAAAAGGCGGGCAGCACTGTGAAACAGGGGTTAGTGCATGTGCCTCACAATACTAAGGTCCTGGGTTCGATCCTCGGGCTCAGGGTTTTTCTGTGTGGAGTTTGCATGTTCTCCCCGTGACCGCATGGGTTCCCTAGGGTACTCCGGCTTCCTCCCACCTCCAAAAACATGCACCTGGGGATCGGTTGATTGGCAACACCTAATTGGCCCTTGTGTGTAAATGTGAGTGTATGGCGGTATAGCGTAGTGGGTAGAGCGGCCGTGCCAGAAACCTGAGTGTTGCAGGTTCGCTCCCCGCCTCTTGACATCCAAAATCGCTGCCGTTGTGTCCTTGGGCAGGACACTTCACCCTTGCCCCCGGTGCCGCTCACACTGGTGAATGATGAATGAATGATAGGTGGTGGTCGGAGGGGCCGTAGGCGCAAACTGGCAGCTTCGCTTCTGTCATTCTACCCCAGGGCAGCTGTGGCTACAAATGTAGCTTACCACCACCAGGTGTGAATGAATGATGGGTTCCCAAACTTCCCACTTCTCTGTGAGCGCTTTGAGTATCTAACAATAGAAAAGTGTGATATAAAATCTAATCCATTATTATTATTATTATAGTGTAAACTTGGGTAAACAGACAATTACCAGAAGGACTTGAGTTATATTCGCGGTACGGTAAGTACACTGCGGTTTCCAATGTAATGTTTATTCGCTTGCCCATACGTGCATGCCGCTGCGTGCATGTCACATACGTAACTTTGGAGACTTTGGGAGATACACATACTGTATACATTTTGGGGGGTGAACTGTGCATCGGGTTGTGTGTTTAAGTAGTCTTGTGCAGGTGTTGTCATTGTATTGACAGGTTACATGGACGGAAGAGGGGAGATATTTTTTATTTTTTTATTATTATTATTTTTATATAACACAAATTTATGCCGCGTAATAAATAACTCCCTAACTGTGTTGTGGCTGAGGGACATAGGTCTTTTGTTTGTTTATTGTTTAATACGTTCCCAGTTGAATATCTGGTCCTCCCTGATACACAGTGGTGTGCCGTCAGGGCCAGCAAGGCCTTCTCTGCTGGCCTAATATAACCAGAAATCATGATCATAATTAAAGATACAATTATTTTTTTTGCTTACTATCCTACTCAGTGGCCTAGTGGTTAGAGTGTCCGCCCTGAGATCGGTAGGTTGTGAGTTCAAACCCCGGCCGAGTCGTACTTTAACTTTAACTTCAACTTAACTTTCCCTAAATATCTAAAAGTATTCATATTCTCTTCATGTCATATTATGCTCGTTCCAGTGTTGTTGTTTTTAGTTTTAGTTTGTATCCAATGAGAATTCAGCTACTTTTTGTTGCCATGCTGTACCAAATCTGCCAGAGGCTTTCAGAATCAACAATGCGGGCGTCTGTGCACTGTAAGTGATCGGGGACATACAGGTGATAGACAGTTGCTAAGCCAATCAGATCACAAGTTGTTGTCAGTAAGGCCTTCTAGCTGGCCTAATGTTGAATGAGACGTTTATGCGTCCTGTGATTGGATATTCATCGGGACCATTAGCGGATGAATTTGAGAACACATAGAGTTGAGAGACAGTTGCGATAGCCAATCAGATCACAAGTTGTTGACAGTAGCTGTTCTGTTACCACTAAAAGTTGTAAACTCTTGTTGTTAAAGTGTGTCATGCTTGTCCAGGGGCGCCGAAAAGGGGGGGTAAAGGAGACGGATTCTAGGGGCCCATGATGGAGGGGGGCCTAGAGAGGCCCCTAATGATGATGAAATTATAATACAGGGGGCCCTGTAAAGATTCTTTTCATGGGGCCCAAAATCCCTAGCGGCGCCCCTGTGCTTGTCATTTAATTAACATTGTTACATGTGTATTTGTCGCCACCATGTGGTCAGGGCAGTTAATATATCTTTGAGAAGTGTGTACTTTGAATCAAACTTTATTGACCGGAAGTTGCATAAGCCAAGCAGAGAAAGTTACGGTATATGTTTTAATTGCTGATCCGTTTTAATAGATTTTTAAATGCGCCAGAAAATAACCCGTTTTGTACACTGTTGTTGTGATCCAATAACCAGTAGGGCGTAAATGTGTTCCTGCATAGTATTTCTCCAGCAATGGTCATGTGGTGACATCAATTATGGTATTTTGAGAGGTAATCATTGAAGTCGGACATCACTGAAGGCCTAGGTGGGAAACGCACGGCCCGCCACTGCTGTTACGTCTTAATTAGCCTTGTGGCAGCGACACCCGGAGAACATGGGTGCGTTTGTTACAATGTGACAGTGCTAAAAATATTAAATATACTCGTTAAAAAAACCTCTGCCTTGTTTTTAAAGAATACTTGGGCATACTACGCTACTTTATTTTAAAGTTGGTCATTAAGGTGGTAAATGGTAAAAAAAACAAAAAAACGTTTGAGCACCACTGCGTTAACTCCTTGAATTTGAAAGCCTTACTAATGAAATAACTCAATAATCATGTATTCATTTTACTTTTAAGATATGCAGAGGTCCGATAAAAAACATCTGCTTGCCAAAGATGGCCCCCAAGCCATATGTTGGATGCTCCTTCACTAAACCTTTACCATCAAGCTGACAACAGCACAAAACAAATAACAAGCGTCTTTGCTCGCGAGAGTTGGAGAATAATCCGCCCAATTAATGCTGCGGGGATTTGTGGCAAGCTGTGGAAACATTTGGTGGAGGACGTTTTTGTTCTTGTCTCCGTTTTTTATGTGTTCTCCGTATGTCGTCAGTAAAGTGCATGCATGTGGACGTTTACTCAAAGACATGTACACAAAATGAAGCAATCTTTTTAACAAGATGACACAAAGAAACATTTTGAACGTTTCCTATTGTGCCAAAAATGACTTTGTAATGAGGCGCTGACAGTAATATGTGTCCATAAAACCTGCTTGTACGCTAACGTCAGAAAAAGCCATCATCTCCCTCACTTCTTTGCTACACTTTTGAGAAAAAAAGGCGCTTAAGTTCTTGGTTTTTCATGGAGAAAAAAACTCAGGCTTTGCAACACATCTTAAAATGCACCAGTCTGCTCCTAATATGAGAGCTCTAAATTATATCATTTAGGTTTTTCTTCAGCAAATAAATGTTGTTCTTAAACTGGGACTGTAATGTTGGCATTGTGCTCGGTGGACTTGTGGTTAGAGTGTCCGCCCTGAGACTGGAAGGTCGTGAGTTCAAACCCCAGCCGAGTCATACCAAAGACTACAAAAAATGGGACCCATTACCTCCCTGCTTGGCACTCAGCATCAAGGGTTGGAATTGAGGGCTAAGTCATCAAATGATTCCAGAGCGCGTCGCATGCTGCTGCTCACTGCTCCCCTCACCTCCCAGGGGGTGAACATGGGGATGGGTCAAATGCATTAGCATATAATGCTCATTAGCAATAAAGCTACAGACATCCAAAACAGTGTGTTACTAACGGTTTATATAAAACATGCTTAAACTTCCAATACACTGTTGTGGGACACTTACAGTACTTAATATTGTTGACAGATACTACTATACTGTGCCATAATACTATGAAAGACGTGCAACATTATTCATGGACATTTTTGATAATCATCATAATCAATCAATCAATCAATGTTTATTTATATAGCCCTAAATCACAAGTGTCTCAAAGGGCTGTACAAGCCACAACGACATCCTCGGTACAGAGCCCACATACGGGCAAGGAAAACTCACCCCAGTAGGACGTCAATGTGAATGACTATGAGAAACCTTGGAGAGGACCGCATATGTGGGTAACCCCCCCACCCCCTCTAGGGGAGACCGAAAGAAATGGATGTCGAGTGGGTCTGACATAATATTGTGAAAGTCCAACACATCAGCGAAAGTCCAGTCCATGGTGGGGCCAGCAGGAACCATCCCGAGCGAAGACGGGTCAGCAGCGTAGAGATGTCCCCATCCGATGGACAGGCTAGCGGTCCACCCCGGGTTGGGAGCAGAGTAGAAAAGAAAAGAAAAGAAACGGCAGATCAACTGGTCTAAAAAGGGAGTCTATTTAAAGGCTAGAGTATACAAATTAGTTTTAAGATGAGACTTAAATGCTTCTACTGAGGTAGCATCTCTAACTTTTACCGGGAGGGCATTCCATAGTATTGGAGCCCGAATAGAAAACGCTCTATAGCCCGCAGACTTTTTTTGGGCTCTGGGAATCACTAATAAGCCGGAGTTCTTTGAAGGCAGATTTCTTGCCGGGACATATGGTACAATACAATCGGCAAGATAGGCAGGAGCTTGACCGGGTAGTATTTTATACGTAAGTAGTAAAACCTTAAAGTCGCATCTTAGGTGCACAGGAAGCCAGTGCAAGTGAGCCAGTATAGGCGTAATATGATCAAACTTTCTTGTTTTTGTCGAAAGTCTAGCAGCCGCATTTTGTACCATCTGTAATCTTTTAATGCTAGACATAGGGAGGCCCGAAAATAAAACGTTACAGTAATCGAGATGAGATGTAACGAACGCATGGATAATGATCTCAGCATCGCTTGTGGACAAAATGGAACGAATTTTAGCGATATTACGGAGATGAAAGAAGGCCGTTTTAGTAACACTCTTAATGTGCGACTCAAACAAGAGAGTTGGGTCGAAGATAATACCCAGATTCTTTACCGAGTCGCCTCGTTTAATTGTTTGGTTGTCAAATGTTAAGGTAGTATTATTAAATAGATGTCGGTGTTAAACAGGACCGATAATCAGCATTTCCGTTTTCTTAGCGTTGAGTTGCAAAAAGTTAGCGGACATCCATTGTTTAATTTCATTAAGACACGCCTCCAGCTGACTACAATCCGACGTGTTGGTCAGCTTTAGGGGCATGTAGAGTTGAGTGTCATCAGCATAACAGTGAAAGCTAACACCGTATTTGCGTATGATGTCACCTAGCGGCTGCATGTAAATACTAAAGAGTGCAGGGCCAAGAACCGAACCCTGGTGAACTCCGCACGTTACCTTAACATAGTCCGAGGTCACATTGTTATGGGAGACACACTGCATCCTGTCAGTAAGATAAGAGTTAAACCAAGACAAGGCTAAGTCTGTCATCCCAATACGCGTTTTGATACGCTCTAATAAAATATTATGATCAACAGTATCGAAAGCGGCGCTAAGATCAAGAAGCAGCAACATAGATGAAGCATCAGAATCCATCGTTAGCAATAGATCATTAGTCATTTTTGCGAGGGCTGTCTCCGTAGAGTGATTTGCCCTGAAACCGGATTGAAAAGGTTCACAGAGATTGTTAGACGCTAAGTGTTCATTTAGCTGCTGTGCGACAATTTTTTTGAGGATTTTAGAGATAAACGGAAGGTGGGACACCGGCCGGTAGTTTACCATGAGGTCAGGATCGAGGTTAGGTCTTTTGAGTAGAGGATGAATAACCGCTTTTTTCAATGCTAGGGGAACAGTGCCAGAGGAAAGTGATAAGTTTATAATATTTAACACTGATGGACCTAATAATACAAAAAGCTCCTTGATAAGTTTCCCAGGAATTGGGTCAAGTAAAATGTTGTTTGTTTTGTCCCATTTACACATTTTAACAATTCCTCCAATGTTATTTCATCAAAGAGAGACAAACTATTTTGGAGGGCAGTGTCCGTCGAATATACAGTCGTATCTGTGTTAATAGAACCCAGTTGTAGCTGGGATGCGTTGTCTTTAATCTCCTTTCTAATGACTTCAATTTTCTTATTGAAGAAATTCATAAAGTCATCTGCTGAGTGGGTGGAGCTACTGGGAGGAGTCCCTTGTTGGGTTAGCGATGCTACTGTACTAAACAAAAATTTAGGATCATTTTTGTTGAGGTGGATGAGATTTGAGTAATATTTAGCTTTAGCTGAGGTAAGCATGCGTTTATAAGTTATTAAACTATCACTCCATGCTTGATGGAAAACCTCAAGTTTAGTCGCACGCCATTTGCGTTCCAGCTTTCTACATGATAATTTCTGGGCTTTAGTTTCTTCTGTAAACCATGGGGTACGCCTTTTAGGGGCCCTTTTTAGCTTTAGCGGTGCTACACTATCAATGGTGTCGCGCAGGGCGTCGTTAAAGTTGTTAGTGAGGTTATCAATAGAGCCCACATAATTTGGGAATGGTGCCATTACCGAAGGCAGTAGGTCAGTAAGAGTCGTCGTTGTGGCAGCATTAATGTTGCGGCTGCTATAGTAGTTATTATTATTATTATTAGTTTGTTGACAATGAGTCAGAACTTCGAATTTTATAAGGTAATGATCGGACATTACTTTAGTGTATGGGAGTATCGTAACTTTAGAGGTGGTGACACCCCTGACAAGCACTAGATCTATCGTATTACCGTTGCGATGCGTGGGTTCATTTATTATTTGTGTAAGACCACAGCTATCAATTATAGTCTGGAGCGCCACGCATGGAGGGTCCGATGGGGTATTCATATGGATGTTAAAGTCTCCCATTATGATTATATTGTCGGCGTGCGTCACTAGATCAGCAACGAACTCTGAAAATTAATTGATAAAGTCCGAATAGGGCCCTGGGGGGCGGTAGATGACAGCCAGGTGCAGAGGCAGCGGTGTGACAAACCTCATAGTAAGCACCTCAAACGAGTTAAATTTATTATTTAGGTCCGAGGTAAGGCTAAAGTTTTTGTTGTATATTAGTGCAACACCCCCACCCCTTTTAATGGGACGGGCAATATGCGTTCCCGTATAGCCAGGAGGAGACGCCTCACCCAGCGCAAAAAATCCGTCTGGTTTGGGCCAGGTCTCGTCTAGACCAACGACATCAAGATTGTTGTCTCTAATGACTTCATTAACTAATAACGTTTTGGAAGACAATGATCTTATGTTTAAAAAGCCCATATTATAGGTAGTGGGCTGTTTTGAGGAGTTTTTGTTGAAAGTATCCGTAGTAGCAATATTAATAATGTTACGTTTATTATGCGTAGTGCACTTTAAATAATTTCGACCATATCTAGGAATTGATATGACAGGAATTTTCAGATTGTTTGCCACCTCAGTAAAATGCATGTCCACCTCTGAAGCAGAAAAAACATTATGTGAGTTGTATATTATTCTAAGAGAATTGCTATGTGTGCAGGGATTATCCAGCCTGGCACTGGCTAGTTCTAGCTTAACAGACTCCTTATTAGCGCTTCTTTAAGGATTAACCTTTAGCTTTTTTGTTAGCCCCGCTAACAACAAAGCCTTTAGCTTTGTTGTTAGCCCCGCCCGACATCCCCGCTTCTGCTTCCGAGCACACCGCTTACGTCTCTTTCGTTGACGGTCCCCGCTGGTAGTGGACTGGTAGTGCTTCAAAGGCCACTGCTGGATGTAGCTCGCGAAGAATTCCCAAGCTAGCGAGTAGGTCCACCGTACACACATCTTTCAGCCCAAAATGGCCCGATCTCTCCACATCCAGAATCGTATGTCGGTCGTAAGTGATCACGGAGTGAACACGCTGTGAGCCAACAATGAAATTGACTGAATTGACGGGTATTTTTGCCAAATCGGTCTACACTTCCAAGAGCGCCTGCAAGAAGCTGCCGCCGTGAAGCGCCGCCATTTTGCAATCATAAGACAAAAGTAGTTCACCAAATGTCAAAAAAGTGCAGCAAATGTTATTTTACAAGTCTAAGACAAATACTACAAAGTATCCTGGCTAAATACAGAAGAATTAGAAACACCTTCCATACATTAGAGCAGGGGTCCCCAAACTACGGCCCACGGGCCAAATCCGGCCCACCAGCGTCCAGAATCCGGCCCGCGGGAAGTACCAAGTTAAAAAAATAAATTATAAAAGTTTTTTTTTTTTCAAATCTGTTCTTTCTAATCCATTTTGTATCGCATGTTACTCTCTGTGTCTCCTAGGCGCTCAGGCAAATCATATTGTCTCAAAATGCATTTTCCCATCAATGACGTGACATCATCGCGTTCGGAAAAAAATAAAATATTATATATATATATATATATATATATATATATATATATATATATATATATATATATATATATATATATATATATATATATATATATATATATATATATATGTACATATGTATATATGTACATATGTATATATATATATATATATATATATATATATATATATATATATATATATATATATATATATATTTCACATTAACCTAATGCGGCCCCCGAGTCAAAAAGTTTGGGGACCCCTGCATTAGAGGGTACATTTGCGTAGCGTCAAATGTTGCTATCATATGAAGTGATGTTTTAATCAGCTTTAATAAGCCAACTCAATTTAGTCTTACAAATAGTGACATTTTCTTACGTTCATTTAACATAATTTTCTAGTGTTCAAAATGCCCATCCATCCATTTTCTACCGCTTATTCCCTTCGGGGTCGCGGGGGGCGCTGGAGCCTATCTCAGCTACAATCGGGCGGAAGGCGGGGTACACCCTGGACAAGTCGCCACCTCATCGCAGGGCCAACACAGATAGACCGACAACATTCACCCTCACATTCACACACTAGGGCCAATTTAGTGTTGCCAATCAACCTATCCCCAGGTGCATGTCTTTGGAGGTGGGAGGAAGCCGGAGTACCCGGAGGAAACCCACGCAGTCACGGAGAGAACATGCAAACTCCACACAGAAAGATCCCGAGCCCAGGATTGAACTCAGGACTACTCAGGACCTTCGTATTGTGAGGCAGACGCACTAACCCCTCTGCCACTGTGCTGCCCTGTTCAAAATGTATTAAACAATAATTACAACAAATATCTCTGTCAAAAAATTTTTTTTTTAAATAACAAAATTAAAAACAAAAGTCAGCCAAGAAAAAAAAAAGAATAACACCAAAGAAAAAATTGAATTCAAAAGTGTGTCAAAACTCAGGTCTTATGATGGATTTTTCAGTGCTACAGCAACAAAATGTGTTTTAGGGTTCACTTCATGTCTTAAAAATCTCTTATATGTTCCATTTACCAGAAAATATGCCTTATTTTGCAAATGTTGCTGTTAAAATGTGCCTGTAATGTTAGCACTTTTGCTCACATAGCTATGCTTCAGCACATTTGTATCAAGAGTTGCTGGTGTGGTGACGATTCAACCATATTTAACAATGCCAGCCAATTACATTTATTTGCCGTCTTGGTGAACTTTGCTGTCAAAATCCATCTTTCAAGGTGGAATTTTCGAATAAGAGTGGGTGACCTTTCTGAACGGCATATGAAGCACAGCGTCCTCTGGTCTCCTCAGGATGAATCATGTGACGTTCTCCCCAAGTGGCTCGATGCATCGATCGTTCGGATATCCCCACAACACAACAGGATTGTTTGTTCTACAGGAGATAAAGAAAAGTCGTAAAAAACGTCTCAAGCGGACAAAAAGTTTGACCGTTCAAAAGCGGCTTGTTTTTTTTTTTTTTGTCTTGGCGAAGACACAAAAAAAAAAGGATGTTTGTGTGTCGTCTGTCATGTCTGCCCTCAAACAGGTTTTTCCGGCCCGCATGATGAGTTTGCCAAGTATAAAAATTAGCTGTTTTTTTTTTTTTTACAAAAGAATCTGCTGTTCTAAATGTGTCCACTGGATGTCACAATAGAAATTCTGTTAGGCAAGCAAATGGTTTATACCGGGGCCAAGCAAGAGGTACACAGTAAAGCAGGGGTGGGCAATTAATTTTTACCGGGGGCCGCATGAGCAACCCGAGCACTGCTGGAGGGCCACACCGACAATATTTCAATTAAATTTTGCTTAAATTATTTTTGATATACCGTAAGATAGATAATAATAATAATAATATTTTCTTTTAACCTAACTTATCTTTATACAAAAGCAGATGGCTTTTGATGGTTTTATTTTTAACACTTTCTTACACAACACTTCCTGATGTATATTACAATACAAACATTTCAATTTCTGTCACTTTATCCTGCATCCTCTTTGTTGTGAACGTAGCACGCCTGTAAGGTGATTGGCGAAGAAGGAGGAAGCGTTGCTGTTGCGGAAATGAGGAGTGAGGATAGACGTGCGTGTGGAAAGAACAAGATAAGTTGAGCTGTGTTAGTATAGGTTGCTCAATAAAAGTTTAAAAAGAGCATCAGACTTGGTGTGCACTTCTTCTGGACGCTACAATTGATGTCAGAAGTGGGATGAAATGCCTCCCAGTTCGCCTTGCCATCAAAGCTAGGAGTCTTCATTGAGCGCGGAATTCCCCCATGGCAAGCAACGTGCGCTGCACCTGTAGACACTGCCTCTCTCTCTCTCTCTTTCTCTCTCTCTCTCTCTCTCTCTCTCTCTCTCCCTCTCTCTTTGCGGCGAGCTCCTCACGTGGCACGTACCTCCCGATGACGTAGCCGGCTGAGCACACAAACAGCGCAGTATGCGCAAAGTTTTACTTCTGCCACCAATTGTAGCGTCCAAAATAAGTGCACACCAAGTCTGACGCTCTTTTTAAACTTTTATTGAGCAAGCTATGCTAACACAGCTCAACTTATCTCATTCCTTCCACACGCACGTCTATCCTCGCTCCTCATTTACGCAACTCAAGAAGACAACATCAACTTCAGCAGGTCGTTACACTATATTCTTTAAACACAGCAACCTTTGTACCACAAATTAAGCACACAGTTTTACCTTTACTTGGCAGTCCATGTCTTGTTGAAAACACGCCATTCGTCATCAACTTTTCTTTTTTTAGCGTCTCGGGGTTAACCGGACATCACTTGTCGCTATGCGCCTTCACTCACAGGACGCCCATAAATAACACTTTTCAGAATAAAAGCAGCACAGTTGTATTGCACGCACGACATAGATGTTTTTTTTAATTTATTTTGTAATTTGTGATTGCCGCTGCGTGCACGAGCATACGTCCACACGGAAGTAATACAAATAACGCTTTTCAAAACAAAAGCAGCACCGTTGTATTGCACACTCAAAATAGATACTTTTTAAAATGTATTTTGTAATTTATGATTGGCCTCACGCGGGCCGGACAGGGACGTACAAAGGGCCGGATGCGGCCCGGGGGCCGCAGAATGCCCAGGTCTGCAGTAAAGGGTGACTGTGGCTCCTCCTCCTCGACCCACATGAAACTTAAAACCTGCCGTTTAATGTCTCCTGCTTCGAACACATCGTCATTCGGCACCCTCCTTGCCCCAAAATGTCTCTTTCAAACACCAGAATAGTGAACTTAACCTTTTTGAATAGTTTTTACCTCCGTTTCTTACGGTTTGTTGAGTTAGCACTGCATTGATACGTGGACATGACAAAGGAGGTATTTGATACTTAGAAGAGTTTTAATGTTGTGTTTTTTGTTCAATCCCAGAAAGACTGTGACTTAAAGTTTAATCCTGGCTTTGTAGATACACTGAGACAAAGTGTAAGCTCGTTGTGTTTTTGAAACTGCACCAATTTCCTCAGAAGTGTTTTGTCCAGAGGATTAGTTGTGATTTGTACGTTTTCAAAATGTGCATGTTCTATTTTTGGCCAAAGTAAAACAAAGAAAACAACCTGGAGTTGTCTTTATTTTTAAGTTCTCATGCCATGATTTTACCATTACAGCCCACTTGGGAATAGATTTTCCCCCATGCGGCCCCTGAGCTAAAATGAGTTCGACGCCCCTGTACTACACAAACCACAGAAATGTAACTAAATCTTGTTTGAAGCATGAAACAAAACATTCAGTCAGGAAAATGAAGACATTTTGACCATTCTGCATACATTTGACAATTCTGCATATTTAAAATTACTTTCAGGATGCATGTCAGCTCAGTTTCAGCTTCATGGCAAATGCACAATTGTGACTCGGTGTTTGTATGTAATTTAAATCGTACAAACCAAAGCAATTTTTCGCTTAAGAAATCATGTAAACCCAATTAATTTGTTCCAGAGATTCAAAATTCACAACTTTTAAACATTTCTTGCTGTGACACACTTATTAATTCAAGTTTTTTTTTCAAGATAAGGCAAGTTTATTTATAGAGCACAATTTGCACTTAAGGCAATTGAAAGTGCTTTACAGAAAATTAAAAGAAGGCAAAAAGAAAAATATAAAATCATATTTCAAATACAAATCTGAAAATACAGTCATAAAACAATCCTAATTAATTAGAATTCAAATCAATAAAATACTGTAAATAAAATAATTTCCGGTCTCATATGCACAATTTAATAAAAGTGTTTTCAGGCTGGATTTAAACATTGCCAACAGGCCTGTCTCACATTTTTAGGAAGACTATTCCAGATTTTAGGAGAATATAACGGAAACGCAGCCTCATCATGTTTGGTCCTGACTCTGGGAGGAGACCACTCTCTAAGGTTCTCAGAGTTTGAGATGGTTCATATGTCTCTAACATGTCAGGGATGTACTTTAGCACAAGACCCTGAAAAGACTTGTACAAAAGCAGAGCTGTTTTAAAGACTATTCTCTGAACAACAAGAAACCAGTGCAATGACCTAAGCAATGGACTAGGACTAATATGGTCATATTTCCTGGTTCTAGTCAGGACTTGAGCAGCAGCATTTTGGATGTACTGCAGCTGCTTTACAGCTTGTTTACAGAGCTCAGTGAGAAAGCCATTACAGTAGTCTAACCTGCTGGAGACAAAAGCATGGATTAGTCTTTGTATGTCTGATTTAGACAATATTCCTCTGATTTTTGACAACGTTTTTTAGTTGATAAAAATCTGCTGATGTTATTGACTTAATGTGACAGTTAAAGTTCAAGTCCATTAAGTTTTCAGGAGAGGGTTTCAAGTTGACTAATAATAGTTTATCTCTGCTTCTGTGGGCCAAAGACAATGATTTCAGTTTTGTCTGAGTTAAGATAAAGAAAATAGTTTTGCATCCACACATTGATCTTTTCCACAACAGGCCAATGTTCACCTTCCGTCAGTGACACGTAGATCTGAGTGTCATCTGCGTAGTTGTGGTAGGACACATTGAAGCTGTGTATCAGTTGACCTAGTGGCAGCATGTACAAGTTGAACAATAGGGGTCCCAGAATCGAGCCCTGAAGAACCCCACAGGTCATAGTTATTTGGTCAGAGACACAGTTACTGTAGATCATTTGGTAAAATGACTGTTTTGTTGTTGTAACTTTCGAACACACCACCAGGGTGTGCACATCAGGGAATCAGTTATTACCACTCTCTCATGCAGTGCGTATGTAAAATTGCTGCCCTCCTGAAGTCTTTATTAAAGCCAAGTTATTCCTGCAACTCGGCATGGTTCTTCCTACTGGTAACCACAAACAACAACATGGTGTCAGAGTAGTGGACAAACTTCTCGCCTGTGAGTACTTTTTGTAATAAAATTTGCTGCCGGAGATTTTTTTTCCTGCCGTGCGGTGGACACGCCGATCCCTAATGGCGGACGGGTTTCGTCGTCCAGACCCAGTCGTCTTCAACGACAATGTCGCGGAGAACTGGCGCATTTTTGAGCAGGAGTATGACATTTTCATTGCGGCTGCTCACTCGGACAAGCCCGCAAAGACCCGTGCATACATCCTATTAAACCTCGCTGGTCCAGAAGCGATCGAGAGGGAGCGCTCGTTTGCGTACGCGCCAGAGGTGCGTACCGCCGGCGAGGGCGGTGCTATTCTCGCTCCTGCGGAGTCGCGGGAAGATCCCGAGTGCCTGAAGAGGAAGTTCAGAGAAATGTGCAATCCGCGAACGAACAAAACATTGGAAAGGTACAAGTTCCATTCGAGAATTCAAAAGCATGGGGAGAGCATGGAATCATTCATCAGTATTTTGAAGATTAAAGCTAAAACATGTCAATTTGGAGATATAACTGACGAACTCATATGTGACAAAATTGTGTGTGGCATAACAAACGACTCTCTGAGAAAGACACTATTGAGGGACAGTGAATTGACTCTTGCCAAGGCAATCTCAATCTGCCGCATTCACGAAATGACAGAGGAAAATATCAAAACATTGGCTACACAAGCTACCAATGTTGATTAGATTAAACCCACAAAATACAAGCAATTTAAAGGCACATTCCAGAAAATTGCCCAGACTATCACAAAGTGTAACAATTGTGGAGGGAGTCACACAGCAAAAAGGGAAATGTGTCCGGCGTTTGGACAACAATGTCACAACTGCATGAAACAAAATCACTACAAAAAATGCTGCAAGTCACAGAGCCAGTCCAAGTTTACCACAAACAAGCGCTATGGACAGTCTGTGCATGATGTGACAATGGATCAACACAGCCAAAGTGAAAATGACACATTCTATGTGGATGGCTTGGAAATTGAAAATTGTGTTGACACTGTAAATCCACAACAAAGAGACCAAGATGAAGGATTTGTCACAGTGTGCATAAATGACGTGCCAACCGAAATGAAAGTGGATACAGGTGCTAAATGCAATGTAATGTCACTGAAGACTTTCAATAGAGTAAACAGCGGTGTGAAACTCGCCAAACAACACAAAAGCACAAATTTGGTTGCTTACGGAGGAGCCAAAATTGAGACACAAGGTGAAGCTACACTGACATGCTTTTTAAAGGGACAGCGCCACCTACTGACATTTTTCATAGTGGATAAAAATGTGACATCGCTGTTGGGCTTCCGTGCATGCCTGCGTATGGGGCTAGTCGAGTTGAGTCCCGATGTGCACTATGTCACCACAGAGAACACTGGAGAGTTCAGCACACGGATCCTCACACAATACCAAGATATTTTCAGTGAAGAGCTCGGAGAACTACCAGTTGTTTACACAATGACAGTGGACCCCAATGTGCCGCCTGTTGTTAGGCCGGCCCACCGCATCCCCGTAGCGATGCAAGATTGTGTGAAAGCTGAACTTGAACGCATGGAACGCATAGGCGTTATTACTTCAGTCACCGAACCAACAGATTGGGTGTCATCCATGGTCGCTGCGCACAAGAAAGGAAAATCGGAAATCAGATTATGCATCAACCCCAAAGATAAATGAAGCGCTAAAACGGCCCCACCACCCCATGAGAAGTGTGGAGGAGGTAGCAGCACAAATGTCAGGTGCGACAGTGTTTTCGGTGCTAGACGCAAAAAATTCATTCTGGCAGATCCACCTGGACAAGAAGTCCTCAATGAAGACAACATTCAGTACTCCTTTTGGACGTTACAGATTCCTTCGCATGCCTTTCGGTATTAACTCTGCAAGCGAGGTATTCCAGCGCACAATGGATCAGCTCTTTGCTGGATATCCATGCTCAGTCATTGTCGATGACATGATCATCGGAGGCCGTGATGTGGCGGAGCACGACACCAACCTAAAAAAAGTGCTTGAACGTGTGAAGGAAATAAACCTCAAACTCAACCCGCAGAAATGCAAGTTTAGACTTGACCAAGTATGCTACGTTGGTCATATCTTCACAGGTAAAGGATTGAAAGCTGACCCCTCCAAAACTGCTGCTATCACAGAGATGCCAGTCCCCACAGATGTCACTTCACTTCAACGTTTCCTGGGAATGGTCAACTATCTTGGCAAGTACATTCCAAACCTCAGTGACATCGCAACGCCACTGAGGAAACTGACTCACAAAGAGACCGCATGGTGCTGGTTCCAGCAACACCAAGATGCTTTCAACCGCCTGAAAGCATGTCTCTCCTTTCCACCAGTATTGGCCTACTACAATGTCAAAGAGCCAGTCACGCTGACCTGTGACGCGTCATGTTTTGGACTAGGAGCTGCTTGCATGCAAAATGGAAGGCCAGTAGCCTTTGCATCCCGCACCCTTACAGAAACAGAAACTCGATACGCTCAAATTGAGAAGGAGCTTCTAGCTGTTGTGTTTGCGTGCACCAAGTTCAGAGACTATGTGTATGGCAAGCCCACCATAGTAGAAACTGACCACCAACCGTTGGTGACTATCTTGAAGAAACCAATTCACAGTGCCCCTGCCCGTCTTCAGCGGATGCTGCTACGCCTGCAAAGCTATGACATAAGCTTAGTCTACAAAAAAGGAAAGCACATGTACTTAGCTGACACTCTTTCAAGAGCCCCTAATGCAACAGACAGTGAGAGCCCATCTGATAGTGGTTCTTTCGACGTCATGTCGGTGAGCTACATTTCTACAGCCCGCCTGGAAGAGCTCAAGAAACACACGGAGGAGGATGAAGTATTGCAGACTCTCAATGCAGTTATCCAGCGTGGATGGCCTGCCAGACAGACTCAGCTGCAGCCTGCCATTGAAGTTTTCTTCCCCTACAGAGACGAAGTCACTGTGGAAGACGGTATCATCATGAAAGGGAAGAAAGCAGTTATTCCCCGGTCACTACAAAAAGAGTACATTAAGATTGTACATAAAGGTCACCCAGGCATTGAAGCGACCAAACGCAGAGCAAGAGGTATCATCTTTTGGCCATCAATGTCACGAGACATCACTGAAGAACTACTTTCTTGCACAGTGTGCAACAGCACAAAACCACACCAGCAGAAAGAACCGCTCCATCTCCATCCAGTTCCAGACCTTCCGTGGTCCACAGTTGCTACAGACATTTTTGAATGGCGTGGACAACACTACCAGGTGCTAGTGGATTCCTATTCTGGATGGTTCGAAATTGACCTTCTACAAAACATCACAGCAACAGGCAAGGCAAGGCAAGGCAAGGCAAGGCAACTTTATTTGTATAGCGCTTTTCATACACAAGGCAGACTCAAAGTGCTTCACAGACAACAAAGTGAAATGAAAGAAAATAAAAGCAAAATTAAAATGCAGACAATAAAAATAAAAATAAAAACAGTGCAGACGTTAAAAGTTAAAAGATTAAAAGATTTAGCTGAAAGCTAAGGTGAACATAAAAGTCTTCAGTCTAGTTTTAAAAGTAGTGAGAGTTGGGGAGAGTCTGACATCTTCAGGAAGTTTATTCCAGCTATGTGTTGCATAGTGACTGAATGATGATCTCCCTTGATTTGAGTTTACTCTTGGAACCGCTAACAGATTGGTCTCAGAAGATCTTAGTGATCTAGAGGGCGTATATAGTGGGAGCATATCAGTGATATACTTGGGCCCTAGACCATGTAGTGATTTATATGTGAGCAGGAGGATTTTGAAATCTATTCTCTGATGTACAGGGAGCCAATGTAAGGATTTAAGAATTGGTGTAATGTGCTCACATTTTTTGGTCTTTGTTAGAACTCTAGCAGCAGCGTTCTGAACAAGCTGTAGCTGCCTGACAGTTTTTTTGGGAAGACCTGCAAGGAGACCATTACAATAGTCTAGCCTACTGGTAATAAAGGCATGTACAAGTTTTTCTAAGTCTTGAGCTGACATGAGCCCTCTAAGTCTTTTTACATTTTTGAGGTGATAGTAGGCCGATTTTGTTACTGATTTGATGTGACTGTCGACTGTAATTTCTAAATTGAAAATACATTTTTTAGTGCATGGTACACCACATACACTGCTATCTGACAATGCAAGACAGTATAAGTGTGAGCAATTCAGGAAGTTTGCTGAGGAGTGGGACTTCATCCACACCACCAGCAGCCCAGAGTTTCCCCAGTCGAATGGACTCGCGGAAAGAGCTGTCAGGAGTGCCAAGCAACTGATGGAGAAATCCCACCGGGACAAAACTGATGTCTTCCTAAACCTCCTTAACCTCAGAAACATTCCCCGAGATGCAGACCTTGGTTCCCCTGCCGAACGGTTAATGTCAAGACAAACGCGTGCAGCTATCCCAGTGTGTACCAGACTACTACAACCAACAGCAAAAGACTCAAGACAAGTACACGCTCGACTAGTCGACAAGAGAACTACGGTGAAACGTCACTACGACAAGTCAAGTCGCCCACTGAGTCCCTTGACAGAAGGGCAAGTGATCCGTATGCAGACTCCTGCTGGACATGACCGACTTGGAATAGTGGAAAAGTCGTGCGAAGAGCCACGTTCCTACATCATCCAATCCGATGGGAGAAGATACAGGAGGAATCGTCGCCACATCCTCCCGGTTCAAGAACGACCACCAACACCGCTCCAGAACGACGAAGCAGACTCTCAGGATGGTAGACATACCATGGTGGACTTAGTTCCTCCCACACCACTGAGAGAAGAGACAGTGATTAGGCAAACGGAAAGTGCATCACCAATTCGACCCAGATTCACGACGCAGACTGACACAGCTTACACAACACGTGCAGGTCGAGTGTGTAGACCCAATCCAAAGTATGTGCAGTAAGAAAAGAAAAACGTGTGTGTGTTTATTTTGAGAGATAGTATTTTTCTACCTGTTCTGTGATGTGTTTAGATATTTCATACAGATAGTGAATTGTTTGTACTCACCCTACACAGTTAAGAGATTTAATCTGTTACATATAGAAATTCATTTCACTTATCTGTTTTTGTTTTTTATGAAGGACTCTTAACTAAAAGGGAAGGATGTAGATCATTTGGTAAAATGACTGTTTTGTTGTTGTAACTTTCGAACACACCACCAGGGTGTGCACATCAGGGAATCAGTTATTACCACTCTCTCATGCAGTGCGTATGTAAAATTGCTGCCCTCCTGAAGTCTTTATTAAAGCCAAGTTATTCCTGCGACTCGGCATGGTTCTTCCTAATGGTAACCACAAACAACAACAGTTACTAATTTCAACAAAGTATGTCCTGTGATCAAGATAGGAACAGACCCAACTGTTGGTTTGGGTCTAACAGACAAGTTGACGAAAACACAGAAATTATGTCATGTTTAAACTTTCCAAGCTTCTTACTACGTTAATCAACTTTGATGTTCAAAATCAATAGGGTTCTTGCATTAACAAAACATAATAGGCTTTTCATGTAAATAGTTGTTATTTTTATTTTGGGAGTTTTTTTTGTTTGTTTTTTTTTTAAAGATATTTTTCAGGGGGTTTTTTTCACATTCGACCTCTGGAATGTCCTTCAAGTTGAGTCTGATACTTAAAATCAAAAGCATTTTTGCTCCGTTTTTTGTTGTTGGTGGTATTTTTTTACCATTTGACCTAAATTGTCTTAACCAGGGTATTGATGAAAATCAATAATATTATTGCTTGAACACAGGATAATAGTATTGTCATTCTGTTTATGTCTGCAAAATAAAAACAAGAGTAAGAGTTAAATGGGAACTGTACTTTTTGGGGAATTTTGCCTGTCGTTCACAATCATTTTTAGAGACAAGAACACAGGTATTTTTTTTTTACAATTTTAAAGATGGAAGATGCAGCTTGGAAGATGCAGCTAATGGGAGTCACCGTTGTAGCCTTCAAAGCCCTTAGAAACAACTTCAAAACCCTCCATCAACGTTTTATATACACACTGCATATGTGAAGCCAAGCTATTTTGACATAAATGGTGTGCTTACTCCAAATAAACCAGAAAAAATGTCCCTGGCCAGCTGGACCAAACGGACAACTGTCCATTGAGTAAGTCACACTTTATACTTTATATACACGCAGCACGTCGTGCGTGTTATTACAACTACAGTACATACAGTGTCTGGCTAGCTGTGTACAAACAAAACATGAAATGTGGTTTAATACTTTACAGATACTGTAATATGACTGTTCATGTTTATCATTCAGTACAAATTGGTGTTTTATCGCAGTGGTGTGCATTACAAACTCAAATGCGCTTCGTGCTGACGTAGAAGCTAGCTTATCTCTTGCCGTAGTAAGCTTTTACTGCTAATACCAGTGTTCTTACAATAATAATGTCGTTACAGTTTGGTCATTATACAGGTTACGGAATGTAAAAGAAGTATTGTTGATGGTTTTTGAATGCATTTTAAAGTGATTTAGTGGTAGAATTGATTGCTTACCATGAATTGATTAAGTTGAAAAACGTATTCGGGTGTTACCATTTAGTGGTCAATTGTACGGAATATGTACTGTACTGTGCAATCTACTAATAAAAGTTTCAATCAATCAATCAATGCTCCCATTAGCTGCATTGCTAGCTACCAAGAAGGAGCCGGTTTTTATATGTTAAAAAGCGGGAAAAAAACAACCTTTCGTTTTCTTGTCTCTCATAATGATTGTGAACGATAGGCAAAATTCCAAAAAAAGTGTAGTTCCCCTTTAAAGGAGGTCCATGCTGAGGCAAAGGATAGGTCCATATGTGTGTGTGTGTGTGTGTGTGTGTGTGTGTGTGTGTGTGTGTGTGTGTGTGTGTGTGTGTGTGTGTGTGTGTGTGTGTGTGTGTGTGTGTGTGTGTGTGTGTGTGTGTGTGTGTGTGTGTGTGTGTGTGTGTGTGTGTGTGTGTGTGCTCAGCTGTCAGGCATTCGGGTTAGCGTCGCTGCGCTCTCTGCGGCAGATGGCAGCGGTGTGCTTTGCAAAGGTGACTAATAGCCCGCCAGGCTCACTTTAAATTACAGCCTGCCTCCTCTCTAGTGTGTTCTGATCATATATTAATATTGAACATTGGTCCATTATCAGCAAAAAAAAACTGTCAGCCAGTTAAAATCTAAATGTCCACCAATAAGCACACATACCGTATTTCCTTGAATAGCCGCAGGGGCGTTAATTAATTTAAAACCTCCTGTCACTCCTGCGTTTACCGGAAACCGGCGGGATGGCCGTGCATGCGGTAATTATTTTAAAACCTCTTCTCACTCCGGCGTTTACCAAAAGGAATCCATAAAATTTAGGCGTGCGCTTTGAGTGTGATGTAAGCATACCATCATGAAAAGCACATTTAAAGGCCTACTGAAACCCACTACTACCGACCACGCAGTCTGATAGTTTATATATCAATGATGAAATCTTAACATTATAACACATGCCAATACGGCCGGGTTAACTTATAAAGTGACATTTTAAATTTGCCGCTAAACTTCCGGTTCGAAACGCCTCTGAGGATGACGTATGCGTGTGACGTAGCCCGGCGAACACGGGTATGCCTTCCACATTGAAGCCGATACGAAAAAGCTCTGTTTTCATTTCATAATTCCACAGTATTCTGGACATCTGTGTTCGTGAATCTGTTTCAATCATGTTCATTGCATTATGGAGAAGGAAGCCAAGCAAGCAAAGAAGAAAGTTGTCGGTGCGAAATGGACGTATTTTTCGAACGTAGTCAGCCACAACAGTACACAGCCGGCGCTTCTTTGTTTACATTCCCGAAAGATGCAGTCAAGATGGAAGAACTCGGATAACAGAGACTCTAACCAGGAGGACTTTTGATTTGGATACACAGACGCCTGTAGAGAACTGGGACAACACAGACTCTTACCAGGATTACTTTGATTTGGATGACAAAGACGCAGACGTGCTACTGTGAGTATGCAGCTTTGGCTTTTTTTTGCGTATGTACGTAACTTTTTTAAAATATATAAGCTTTATGAACCTTGGGTTAGGTGAACGGTCTTTTGGGCTGAGTGATTGTGTGTGTTGATCATGTGTTTGAATTGTATTGGCGTGTTCTATGGAGCTAGGAGCTAGCAGAGGAGCTAGGAGCTAGCATAACACGTACCGTACCGTAAGTGCGCGTCACGTACGTAACTTTTTAAAAATATATAAGCTTTATGAACCTTGGGTTAGGTGAACGGTCTTTTGGGCTGAGTGATTGTGTGTGTTGATCATGTGTTTGAATTGTATTGGCGTGTTCTATGGAGCTAGGAGCTAGCAGAGGAGCTAGGAGCTAGCATAACAAACACGCAGGTGTTATTATGCAGGATTAATTTGTGGCATATTAAATATAAGCCTGGTTGTGTTGTGGCTAATAGAGTATATATATGTCTTGTGTTTATTTACTGTTGTAGTCATTCCCAGCTGAATATCAGGTACCGTGAGTATGCAGCCTTGGCTGCTAAACATTCGATAACTTGACCGTATGTGCGCGTCACGTACGTAACTTTTTAAAAATATATAAGCTTTATGAACCTTGGGTTAGGTAAACGGTCTTTTGGGCTGAGTGATTGTGTGTGTTGATCAGGTGTTTGAATTGTATTGGCGTGTTCTATGGAGCTAGGAGCTAGCAGAGGAGCTAGGAGCTAGCATAACAAACACGCAGGTGTTTTTATGCAGGATTAATTTGTGGCATATTAAATATAAGCCTGGTTGTGTTGTGGCTAATAGAGTATATATATGTCTTGTGTTTATTTACTGTTGTAGTCATTCCCAGCTGAATATCAGGTCACCCCCGGCTCTCACAGCATCTTCCCTATCTGAATAGCTTCAACTCCCCACTAGTCCTTCACTTGCACTTTACTCATCCACAAATCTTTCATCCTCGCTCAAATTAATGGGGAAATTGTCGCTTTCTCGGTCCGAATCTCTCTCACTTCATGCGGCCATCATTGTAAACAATAGGGAACTTTGCGTATATGTTCAACTGACTACGTCACGCTACTTCCGGTAGGTGCAAGCCTTTTTTTTATCAGATACCAAAAGTTGCAATCTTTATCGTCGTTGTTCTATACTAAATCCTTTCAGCAAAAATATGGCAATATCGCGAAATGATCAAGTATGACACATAGAATAGATCTGCTATCCCCGTTTAAATAAAAAAAATTCATTTCAGTAGGCCTTTAATTAAAAAAAACGTTATTATGGTCTTACCTGTACTTATAAATGGAGTCCATTTGCAGCTCCGTCTGACCAAAAGCATCGATAACTTGTTTATAGAAGTCTTCATTATTTTCTTTTTTCCGTTTTAAAAGTCTCTGTCTCGATGGAGATATTCCTTTAATTATTACCTCCTGCTTCGATTGAAAGTCCAGTTTAGAAAACTGTTTTATTTTAGATACTGGTATGTAATCCTCCTTGTTAAAAAAATAAAAATCTCTTGCTGCGTGTGTTCACTTCTTCTGCAGTACCGGAAGTCGCAAGAAGGATCACTAGCGCGGCAGCGCCCTCTACCACCAGGAGGCGGGAGTCATTTAATGACTTATACAGTATTTGACACACGCAGCTACGGTGTATTAATAAAACATAGCTGCTTACTGTTCTCTTTAACATACTGTGCCGGTATTCAATAGCTTGGACCTTAAATCCTACTGAATAGCTCTTTATCTTTTTTCCTTTGTGCGATTGTAAACTACTAAAATCAGCTTCCTCCATTTTGAAAATGAGGACAGATGCGTCACTCGTGACGTAACGAATTTGACCCGGTGGAAGTTCTAGCCATATGCTAAATATTTTGCGAAACGAGTTTGACCCGGCGAAAATTATAGACATGCGATAATAAAATTAATATTTTGCAAAACGAATTTGATCCGGCTTCAATAATAAACCGGCGATAAGGCCAAGCATGCGTTAATTATTTTGAGAAACGAGTTTGACCCGGCAGTAATTCTAGACGTGCGAATACTATATTCCCTGCGCCAATTCAAGGAAATACGGTAATTGCTATTTTCTTGTATTTTAGTCAAGTCATTTACAAAAAGTAGATATGGTAGGCTACAGGCTACAAGGACCTAGCAGCTACACAGCAGCTAAGCACACAATAGCACACAAGCTAGACATACGTAATAAGTGTCCTTAATTGAACAACATTGCAGGGTAAAACAGCACATTTGTCAAATTAAACAGGCATTAAATATTTATAGTTTCAAATTACTTACACATACACATTCTCCAAGGCAGAAGCATATTAGAATGTATCCAGTAACAAACGTGCCCGCATTAGTCGACTTACTGCCTCATAACTTCATGAATAATTGTGGCAACTAGGTGCCGCCAAAAAGAACAATTTCCCCTCTACTTCAACTTAAAGACCACATATGTCCATTTCAGATGGTTAATGATGAATACATGTGTGTTTTTAATATCTACAGTATTTCTCCGGTGACTAATTGCACTTAATTATCAACATTCCACACTACAAAATGATAAAGGTGTGTATGATTCCTGCTGGATCAATATCGATATCGGCCAATACTCAAGACTCCAGGGTTAGTATCGTATTGGAAATAGAAAGTTGTATCAGGACACTCTTGTATTTTAAGGTAAAAATGGTTAACTATAGGCTACTAGTGCTAGCTAGCAACTACCCAACAGCTAAGCACATGAGAGCAAACAAGCTAGACATACATAATCAGTGTCCTTCATTGAACAATATTGCGGTCTAAAACAGCACATTTGTCAATATAAACAAGTATCAAATATGTATAGTTGAATATTACTTACACATACAAAGTCTCCAGGCAGAAGTGTATTAGAAAGTAACAAGTAACAAAGTGTAACCATCTTTTAACCTACAGTGTCATGAGCTTATAGGGGAGCTGCACCTTTTTTCAATTTTGCCTATCATTAACAATCCCTATGTAAGACAGGAAAACATATGTATTTATTTTTTTATGCATTCTTATTTGTAATATATAACAAGTACAAGGAGTAAAAGAGGAGGGACGTTTAATATGTTGTTAATATTCAGTGTTTATTCATTATTGTAAATCTCACAATCTTTGTTTTCATGTACATTCTGGTGTCTCGTTCAATAAAAAACTGTAAAAGTCAGTTTTTTAGGTGGTCTGTCATAACGTTTTAGCATTCTATCAGACTTTATTGTGAGTTTTTGTATTAGTGTTCCTGTAAAAAGGGACCCAAGTACACATACTGTACAACATATTTTACAGCTATGCATACACACACACATACATATATATATATGTATATATATATATATATATATATATATATATATATATATATATATATATATATATATATATATATATATATATATATATATATATATATATACTACCGTTCAAAAGTTTGGGGTCACCCAAACAATTTTGTGTTTGAGCCTTCATTTGTAAGAACAAGAATAGACTGTCGAGTTTCAGATGAAAGTTCTCTTTTTCTGGCCATTTTGAGCGTTTAATTGACCCCACAAATGTGATGCTCCAGAAAACTCAATCTGCTCAAAGGAAGGTCAGTTTTGTAGCTTCTGTAACGAGCTAAACTGTTTTCAGATGTGTGAACATGATTGCACAAGGGTTTTCTAATTATCAATTAGCCTTCTGAGCCTATGAGCAAACACATTGTACCATTAGAACACTGGAGTGATAGTTGCTGGAAATGGGCCTCTATACACCTATGTAGATATTGCACCAAAAACCAGACATTTGCAGCTAGAATAGTCATTTACCACATTAGCAATGTATAGAGTGTATTTCTTTAAAGTTAAGACTAGTTTAAAGTTATCTTCATTGAAAAGTACAGTGCTTTTCCTTCAAAAATAAGGACATTTCAATGTGACCCCAAACTTTTGAACGGTAGTGTGTATATATATATATATATATATATATATATATATATATATATATATATATATATATATATATATATATATATATATATATATATATATATATATATATATATATATATATATATATATATATATATATATATATATATATACAGTCACGATCAAAAGTCTACATACACTTGTAAAGAACATAAAGTCATGGCTGTCTTGAGTTTCCAATACTCTTAATGTTTTGTGTTTGGAGCACATACTTGTTGGTCACAAAAAACATTCATGAAGTTTGGTTCTTTTATGAATTTATTTTGGGTCTACTGAAAATGTGACCAAATCTGCTGGGTCAAAAGTATACATACAGCAATGTTAATATTTGGTTACATGTCCCTTGGCAAGTTTCACTGCAGTAAGGCACTTTTGGTAGCCATCCACAAGCTTCTGGCAAGTTTTGGTTGAATTTTTGACCACTCCTCTTGACAAAATTGCTGCAGTTCAGCTAAATTTGTTGGTTTTCTGACATGGACTTGTTTCTTCAGCATTGTCCACACGTTTAAGTCAGGATTTTGGGAAGGCCATTCTAAAACCTTAATTCTAGCATGATTTAGACATTCCTTAACCACTTTTGACGTGTGTTTAAGGTCATTGTCTTCTTGGAACACCCAACTGCGCCCAAGACCCAACCTTCGGTCTGATGATTTTAGGTTGTCCTGAAGAATTTGGAGGTAATCCTCCTTTTTCATTGTCCCATTTAAAGCACCAGTTCCATTGGCAGCAAAACAGGCCCAGAGCATAATACTACCACCACAATGCTTGACGGTAGACGTGGTGTTCCTGGGATTAAAGGCCTCACCGTTTCTCCTCCGAACATATTGCTGGGTATTGTGGCCAAACATATATATATATATGTATTATGTCTATATATATATATATATATATATATATATATATATATATATATATATATATATATATATATATATATATATATATATATATATATATATATATATATATATATATATATATATATATATATATATATATATATATATATATATACATACATACACTACCGTTCAAAAGTTTGGGGTCACATTGAAATGTCCTTATTTTTTAAGGAAAAGCACTGTACTTTTCAATGAAGATAACTTTAAACTAGTCTTAACTTTAAAGAAATACACTCTATACATTGCTAATGTGGTAAATGACTATTCTAGCTGCAAATTTCTGGTTTTTGGTGCAATATCTACTTAGGTGTATAGAGGCCCATTTCCAGCAACTATCACTCCAGTGTTCTAATGGTACAATGTGTTTGCTCATTGGCTCAGAAGGCTAATTGATGATTAGAAAACCCTTGTGCAATCATGTTCACACATCTGAAAACAGTTTAGCTTGTTACAGAAGCTACAAAACTGACCTTCCTTTGAGCAGATTGAGTTTCTGGAGCATCACATTTGTGGGGTCAATTAAACGCTGAAAATGGCCAGAAAAAGAGAACTTTCATCTGAAACTCAACAGTCTATTCTTGTTCTTAGAAATGAAGGCTATTCCTTAAAATTGTTTGGGTGACCCCAAACTTTTGAACGGTAGTGTGTGTATATATATATATATATATATATATATATATATATATATATATATATATATATATATATATATATATATATATATATATATATATATATATATATATATATATATATATATATATATATAATTATACACACCGACCCCCAGACACATTTTTTCATTAAATGCGGCCCCCCAAGTCAAAATAATCGCTCAGATCTCCTCTAGGAGGTTTTTTGTTTGTTGTTTTTGTTTGTTTTGCCAAGAATTTAAGCAAGACAAAGCAAGTCCTTAAAATGTCATCGCCTGCGACCTCCTAATCTTCATCTTCATCCTCCTCTTCTACGTCTTCTTCTTCTTCACACAGGCTAAGCGAGATGCCCGCCGATGTTTGGGGCTCAGCTGGGGTCACAAGAAGTTATGTCAGGCAGGCATCGCTTCATCGCACACTAAATATGTTTTCATTCGGAGGGAAACGTTATGCATGTATGTGTGCGGCCACTTCATTAGGTAGACCCGCAACAATACAAAGTCAGACATGTTTCTGTCTTTGTGGTGAAGAGAAAAATGTTCCACGCTGTGCTCAACTAATTTTTTCAGATTGTTTTCCACTCTTCCTTCTACGCCTCTTTACAGTTGTGCACCAAGATGGCGCCGCTCTTGTTTAGCAGACGTGACCGACGGCTGATGGTTTTGGTAAACAACACGACAGGTGAGCCGCCAGAAAAGCAGGTTCAAAAAATGTTGTTGTTTTGTGTGACAGCAAATGTTTCACCAACATCTGGACAATAAACCTTTTTTTAGATCGTGAAGAGACCTGAAACATTTGTACAATCCAGCAATGTACAAAAACAAGCTAATTAAGCTCATCAAAACAAACACCTTTAGTTTCACTAGTCTTTTGCTTTCTTCTTGTAGCTCCCTGAGTATTGTTGACAATAGTTCAATCATTTCCGTCTGTGAGGCCATGAATGTGTACAGGCTGAGTCCTGGCTGTGGCTAGCTTGTTTTATTGTATTCCACTTATTTTCTATTTTCTATTGTACTTTACACCACATTACTTTTTATTTTGTAATTTATTTATTTTTTTACAAAATGATATTTAGTTTTAAAGTCACTTTATTCTATAGTTTATTGTACTTGCACCATATTCCACTTCAAGAGGCCGCCCGCCCTTGCTTTGGTGAAAGCATTTTGGCTTTATACTTTATTGTCGCTGAAACAGGAGTGCAGCCCAATCAGAGATAATATTTTACAGTTGGTATATTTTGATATCAACATTTTATCATCTGTAATGGAGCCTAAATCAATCTTTGAAAAAAGATTTAAGCACAATCTTCGCCATGCTAATGGCACCTGAAGCATGCACGTGCTGGTAATGATATATAAAATGATCGCAGGCGTAGGCGCAGTAATAAGTACAATCTATTTTCTTCTTTCATATGTGCCAATTTGTGAGCATGTTCTTCTAGAAGCTTCTACGAGGGTTTGCTAGAGCTGCCATTAATGAGAGCATCAATAAAAAGACGGGGAAAGTGGCCGCTTGAGTCCTCAAGCCGCTAATGGACGAAATGTCCCAGAAGACTATGATATGCGGGACTATTTATGGCAGTAAGACAGCTGACTGTGTCATGCGTCTTACGCGTGTGCATTCAGGAAATGAAGGCGTAGTTTGTGCTGTGTGCAGCAAACAGTAAGTGCTTGCAAGGCACCATGATGACTGATTGGACAACACAAGTCAAAGTGAGCGTCATGTGGATTTGTGCGCTTTCCTATTTTAATTTCAAACTACAACATGTCATTTTTTGATACAGTATTTGAGTTATTTTTATTCGTATTTCTATTCCACGATACAGTTACAATGTTTATAATTACAGTGACTCATTTATTGTTTTTATTTGTATTTTGTACGCATTGTCTTTTATTTGCACTATTTTATTTACATGTTAATGGTATTATTAATTGTATATTATGTTATAGTACTATAATTATTCTATTATACTGTATTATGTTTGTTATTGTTATTATTATTATTATTGTCCGTCAATCCATCCACTTCCGCTTATCCGAAGTCGGGTCGCGGGGGCAGTAGCCTAAGCAGAGAATTCCAGCCTTCCTCTCCCCAGCTACTTTGTCCAGCTCTCCTCGAAGGATCCCGAGGTGTTCCCAGGCCGGCTGTGAGACTTAGTCTCTTCAACGTGTCCTGGGTCTTCCCCGTGGCCTCCTACCGATTGGACGTGCCCTAAACACCTCCCCAGGGAGGCGTTCGGCGGGCATTCTGACCAGATGCCCGAACCACCACATGTGGCTCCTCTCGATGTGGAGGAGCTTTACTTTGAGCTCCTGCCGAATGACAGATCTTCTCACCCTATCTCTAAGGGAGAGCCCTGCCATCCGACGGAGGAAACTCATTTCGGCCCGAGATTTTATTATCCTTTTGGTCATATTCCAAAGACCATAACCATAGGTGAGGGTAGGGACGTAGATCGACGGGTAAATTGAGAGCTTTGCCTTTCGGCTTAGCTCCTTCTTCACCACGACGGACTGATACAGGGTCCGCATCACTGCAGACGCCACACTGATCCGCCTGTGGATCTCATGATCCACTCTTTACTGACTCGTGAACAAAACTCCAAGGTACTTGAACTCCTTCACTTGGGTCAGGATCTACTCCGCAACCCGGGTGTAACCCAGGCTTGAAAACACCATATGCCTGGAGTTGAAATAATTCATTTGAGTTAAAATAATTCATTTAGTAACGATACATTCATTTCAGTTAAATAACTAAGTGTTAAAACAGGTACAAACTAATCTGCACTTTACGTTATTCATTTATATTTTTAACCTGCTCTACAAGTTGTTAAAATAGAAAATACACAATATACATTAAAATGTTGACACAAACATGGTGTCTTAACAGAAATTGCAGAGGTAAAAATTACCTGTCTCCATGATTGTCACCTCTAGAGGGCAATCAGTGAGCCTGTGAGCCCTTCCGTGTCACTCGTTTTATGACGCAACTTCCTGTACTGTGGAAGAAGAGAAACTCCCCTTCCGGTTTTGTCGGTCCACGCGTGGCAATGCAAACACACGCGGAGAACCTGTCGATCAATCCTTGGCCATCCACTCGCTAAGGCTTGAAAATAAGCTTGCAATTCGATCCATCCACATTTCTAATGTTGTTATACAACTTTTGATCCGTATATTGTGTTGTTTGAACCTTGTAGAGCAGTGTGACATCCGAGTGTAATATTCACTGACTGACATCCTGTGCAGTCATTTCACTTGATCAGCGGTGAGTGAATAACAATGATGTGATGTTTTATTTAAGCCATAAGTGTTGGTGATATTTATTTTGTTCATGTTTACAGCACATGCTAGGAACACTGATTATTTTTGTTTTACTGAAGTAATAGATTACTGAGTACTTTTGATTTAGTGATTGAAGAGGTCATTTTTAGTGCATCTCTCACCTGTGCTAGCAAGGGAGAGATTTAGCACGTTTTAACCTTATATACCTCCAAGTTGCTACACAAAAGTCCATTTTGAGCATTAATGTGAACTTTGTGCAATTAACCTACCTCGTTTAATTGTGAACTTAAAGGTGCATTTAAATAGTATTTGTATTTTTGTATTTGAAGAAACATTTCATATATTTTTGAATATTTGAACAATTGGAAAAAATAACTATAATAAGCGCTTAACTTTTATTTTGATATTTCATATTTTGAAAACAAATACATTGTAAACCAAAGCATTTGAGATACATGATTGGTGATTAATGACATGATTGAGCTAAGTAATGCTAGTTAAAAGTATTTAAGCTAATTCATGGTTATTTAAGAACACAGTTGAAACCAGTGTGTGTGAATAATACAAGCTATTGGGTCTTGTCTGATCTATTGTTAGGTCAGGTTTTTTGATTGGGTGATTCAAATACCATCTTAATTCCTTGGAGCACCTTGTGTGGAGAGGACGACATCGCCCTTCCAGCCCAGGTGGATGAGAGGCTCCGCAGTCTCTCCAACTCCAACACTGATTCCCCCCATTCCCCAGATCCATCAATCCGATTCCCAGTGCATGCTGGGTGGCGAGCTACCTGAGAATCTGGACACTGCGGTGCAGTGTTGACGTCCCCTCCCCCACGGTCTGTGCGGTAGGACAATACTTATACAGTGCACTGTTAGCTACAGAGAAACGGGCCCCAACGAACTATTTAAACAAACTTTGGGAACTTTGAAAAAAGGGTTTCTATTCTGCCGGCTTTTCTTATTCTTGTTCATTATTTTTCATATACTGCAGTTGTTGTAAATTTATATGTGCACTTTTCAATATATGTATGGCCATTCAACATTCAAGTTCATCGTTGTCTGTGTCATTATTGATATGCAACACTGGCTCTTAAAAACACTAGGATTCTTCTGATACTAGTCCAGTTCGATATTTACACCATTGACTACTACTCACCTGTTTCCTCTATTACTAGTTCGTAACTAGGGTTACACGGGGATGGCACTCCACTCTTTTCCAGACGAGAACCATGGACTCGGACTTGAAAGGGCTTATTTTCATCCCACGCTTCACACTCAGCTGCGAACTGATCCCTTATTATGGTATATTTTAATTATTATTTAAAACTATTAGATTTTTCAGATTATTTCAACAAGATCATACAAAATGTTGACTTTTCTTTGTATTTTGAAGTACTTTGTCCCACTCCACTTGATTTTATCTTTTTTATTCTTACAGTTTATTTTATTATTGCATTTGGTTTTATTATATTTCACTGTAAATTATGCATCCCACCTTGTTTTGTTCTTATTTTCTTCCTCTTGTAATGTATGAGATAATGTCTCCTCAATTTAGTCATGGCCCCACACTTTATTTTATCTTATTTCATTTTATCTTGTTTTTTGTTTGTTTGTTTTGTTGGACTTTTAAGGAGATCTCTATGTGAGTCAAGCACTTTTTTATGCATTCTAAATCGTAAGTATTATTTTGGACAAGTGCAGTACCCCTTTAACATTGGATTATATAATGTCAAGTTACTTTATTTCATTGTATGTAATTTAATTTAATTGGTTCATTATTAATAATTTTATTTTCAAATTACGCAGGTGATGCTTTTGCTCTTGTACTTGTATTTCAGCTGTCTTTGTATGTCCCCTTTGAAACTAAGCTAGAACAAAGACTCACAGTTGATGTTGTTGCTGAACAATAATAATAATAATAATAATTGATTGCTTTTCTATAGCGCTTTTCTAAACAATCAAGGAGTGAAAATTGTTCTTTGTCCTCTCTCTGTCTGTCTGTCCGCACCTAAATGAATCAAACTATCCACTAGCAGGGGGTGTTGTCTCCTGTTGATGTTGCTATTTGTTGTCTATTTTCTCTTTGTCCGTCCCCTCTTTCTAAACCATCCACCAACAGGTGATGTTTTCTGTTGTTGTTGTTATTTGTGTCTATTGTCTCCCTGTCTGTGCCCTCTTAAATGAGTCTAAACCAGGGGTGTCCAACGTACGGCCCGTTTTATCCGGCCCGTACGTTGTCTTTAGGTGCAGGGGGTGGTGCGCAGCCGGAATTGTGTGTGTGTGTGGGGGGGGGGGGGGGGGGGGTGCCAGTTGCTGGTGGGGCGGGGGCGGTCTGGCTGCGGGAAGTCTCTGGGCACCTCGGGCAGGGCATCCTACCTCTCTGCTCACGTGGGGTGTGGTCTCTCGCTGGCTTGGGGGCTGGCTGTCCCCTCCTTCTCCTGTGCCTTGTTCTCTGCCTGTCGCGTCTGTCTATGGCCTGCTGCTGGCCCGGCATATTGAGAAACAGCGTTCCTGTCGCTGGCCGGCCTGGCTGCTTGAGGCCGGTGGCCCTTTGTTCCCTTGGCACCACACCTGCTGTTTTGGGTTGGGCTCTCTTGGTGGCTGGGGATGTACTTTGGGAGGCAAATATATTGTACATACAAAATGCACATACATACACACAAATATACATACATATACAGGTATATACACACATAGGTATATTCATCCATTAATACATACATACGCACACACAGAGGTACTAGCACACATACATAGGTACCTAGGCTCCCACATACATACACAAATACAGTACACACATACACACTCATGGTACATACACGCACATTCACTGTACAAACAAACATATACACATACCGTACATACACAAGCACATATGCATACATACACTCATGTATATATATGTATATGTATATATACTCCTCTCTGAGCTGCCACCTTACCGTGGTAGAGGAGTTTGCGTGTCCCAATGATCCTAGGAGCTATGTTGTCCGGGGGCTTGCATGCCCCCAGGTAGGGTCTCCCAAGACAAACAGGTCTTTGGAGACCCCCTCTGGAGCCCGGCCCGGAGTTGGGGCACGATGGCGAGCGCCTGGTGGCCGGGCCTGTTTGCCATGGGAACAGGCCCGCAGTCAAGGCATTGAGAGGATCCGGTTTGGTGGCTGCAGGATTAGGTCTCTGCTTTTTGCAGATGATGTGGTCCTGATGGCTTCATCTGGCCAGGACCTTCAGCTCTGACTGGATCGGTTCGTAGCAGAGTGTGACGCGACCGGGAGGAGAATCAGCACCTCCAATTCTGAGTCCATGGTTCTCGCCCGGAAAAAGGTGGAGTGCCATCTCCGGGTTGGGGAGGAGACCCTGACCCAAGTGCAGGAGTTCAAGTACCTAGAAGTCTTGTTCACGAGTGAGGGAAGAGTGGATCGTGAGATCGACAGGCGGATCGGTGCGGCGTCTTCAGTAATGCGGACGCTGTATCGAACCGTTTTGGTGAAGAAGGAGCTGAGCCGGAAGGCAAAGCTCTCAATTTACCGGTTGATCTACGTTCCCATCCTCACCTATGGTCATGAGCTTTGGGTTATGACCGAAAAGACAAGATCACGGGTACAAGCGGCCGAAATTAGTTTCCTCCGCCGGGTGGCAGGGCTCTCCCTTAGAGATAGGGTGAGCTCAGAGTAAAGCCGCTGCTCCTCCACATCGAGAGAAGCCAGATGAGGTGGTTCGGGCATCTGCTCAGGATGTCACCCGAATGCCTCCCAAGGGAGGTGTTTAGGGCACGTCCAACAGGTAGGAGGCCACGGGGAAGACCCAGGACACGTTGGGAAGACTATGTCTCCCGGCTGGCCTGGGAACGCCTCGGGATCCCCCGGGAAGAGCTGGATGAAGTGGCTGGGGAGAGGAAGGTCTGGGTTTCCCTGCTTAGGCTGCTTCCCCCACGACCCAACATCGGATAAGCGGAAGAAGATGGATGGATGGATGGCACTCATGTTTATAATCACGTTTCATCAAACATATATTAACCTTGTTCCCCAAGGGGAAACTGGGTCAAACACGGCACACTGCCTAAGCTTAACCTATTGTTACAATAACAATCTACAAGGTTAATAAAGTTTTGCTTATCTTTCTTCCCCTTCATTTGTCTGCTTTCTTTTGTACAAAAGCCAAAACCAGTGAATTTGGTAAGTTGTATAAATGGTAAATAAAAACAGAATACAATGATTTGCAATTCCTTTTCAACCTATATTCAATTGAATACACTGCAAAGACAAGATATTTAATGTTCGAACTGGTAAACTTTGTTATTTTTTGCAAATATTAGCTCATTTGGAATTTGATGCCTGCAACATGTTTCAAAAAAGCTGGCACAATTGGCATCAAACACTTATTTGGAACATCCCACAGGTGAACAAGCTAATTGGGAACAGGTGGGTGCCATGATTGGGTATAAAAGCAGCTTCCATTAAATGCTCAGTTATTCACAAACAAGGATGGGGCGAGGGTCACCACTTTGTCAACAAATGCCTGAGCAAATAGTCCAACCGTTTAAGAACAACATTTCTCAACCAGCTATTGCAAGGACTTTAGAGGCCTACTGAAATGAGATTTTCTTATTTAAACGGGGATAGCAGATCCATTCTATGTGTCATACTTGATCATTTCGCAATATTGCCATATTTTTGCTGAAAGGATTTAGTAGAGAACATCGACGATAAAGTTCGCAACTTTTGGTCGCTGATAAAAAAAAGCCTTGCCTGTACCGGAAGTAGCGTGACGTCACAGGTTGAAGAGCTCCTCACATCTGCACATTGTTTTCAATCATGGACGCCAGCAGCGTGAGCGATTCGGACCGAGAAAGCGACGGTTACCCCATTAATTTGAGCGAGGATGAAAGATTTGTGGATGAGGAAAGTGAAAGTGAAGGATTAGAGGGCAGTGGAAGCGATTCAGATAGGGAAGATGCTGTGAGAGGCGGGTGGGACCTGATATTCAGCTGGGAATGACTAAAACAGTAAATAAACACAAGACATATATATACTCTATTAGCCACAACACAACCAGGCTCATATTTAATATGCCACAAATTAATCGCGCATAACAAACACCTCCCCCCTCCCGTCCATATAACCCACCAATACAACTCAAACACCCGCACAACACACTCAATCCCACAGCCCAAAGTACCGTTCACTTCCGCAAAGTTCATACAGCACATATATTTCCCCATAGTTACGTACGTGATATGCACATAGCGGCACGCACGGACGGGCAAGCGATCAAATGTTTGGAAGAAAGCTGTACTCACGGTAGCGCGTCTGCTATCCAACTCAAAGTCCTCCTGGTTGTGTTGCTGTAGCAAGCTGCTAATACACCGATCCCACCTACAGCTTTTTTCTTTGCTGTCTTCATTGTCCATTAAACAAATTGCAAAAGATTCACCAACACAGATGTCCAGAATACTGTGGAATTTTGCGATGAAAACAGAGCTGTTTGTATTGGGACACAATGGTGTCCCAATACTTCCGCAAACTCTGTGACGTCACGCGCAAACGTCATCATACCGAGACGTTTTCAGCCGGATATTTGCCGGGAAATTTAAAATTGCACTTTATAAGTTAACCCGGCTGTATTGGCATGTGTTGCAATGTTAAGATTTCATCATTGATATATAAACTATCAGACTGCGTGGTCGGTAGTAGTGGGTTTCAGTAGGCCTTTAGGGATTTCACCATCTACGGTCCATAATATCATCAAAAGGTTCAGAGAATCTAGAGAAATCACTCCACGTAAGCGGCAAGGCCGAAAACCAACATTGAATGCCCGTGACCTTCGATTCCTCAGGCGGTACTGGCGACATCAGTGTGTAAGGGATATCACCACATGGGGTCAGGAACACTTCAGAAAACCACTGTCAGTAACTACAGTTGGTCGCTACATCTGTAAGTGCAAGTTAAAACTCTACCATGCAAAGCCAAAGCCATTTATCAACAACACGCAAAACCGCATCACTGGGCCCAAGCTCTTTTAAGATGGACTGATGCCAAGTGGAAAAGTGTTCCGTGGTCTGACGAGTTCACATTTTAAATTGTTTTTGGAAACCATGGACCAAAGAGGAAAATAAATATCCGGACTGTTATAGGCGCAAAGTTGAAAAGCCAGCATCTGTGATGGTATGGGGGTGTATTAGTGCCCAAGACATGGGTAACTTACACATCTGTGAAGGCGCCATTAATGCTGAAAGGTACATACAGGTTTTGTAGCAACATATGTTGCCATCCAAGCAAGGTGTTTTTCATGCTTATTTATTTATTTATTCCCTGCTTATTTCAGCAAGACAATGCCAAGCCACATTCTGCATGTGTTACATCAACGTGGCTTCATAGTAAAAGAGTGAGGGTACTAGACTGGCCTGCCTGTAGTCCAGACCTGTCTCCCATTGAAAATGTGTGGCGCATTATGAAGCCTAAAATACCACAACGGAGACCCCGGACTGAGGAACAACTTAAGCTGTACATCAAGCAAGAATGGGAAAGAATTTCACCTGAAAAGCTTAAAAAATTGGTCTCCTCAGTTCCCAAATGTTTACTGAGTGTTGTTAAAAGGAAAGGCCATGTAACACAGTGGTAAAATTGCCCCTGTGACAATTTTTTTGTAATGTGTTGCTGCCATTAAATTCTAAGTTAATGATTCTTTGCAAAAAAACAATTGAGTTTCTCAGTTCGAACATTAAATATCTTGTCTTTGCAGTCTATTCAATTGAATATAAGTTGAAAACAGTGGCGTGCGGTGAGGTTAATGCCTGATGAGGCACTGCATCATCACAGTCAGATTTACAAACATATGAACCCTAAATAGTATCTTATTCACCATGTGATTGGCAGCAGTTAACGGGTTATGTTTAAAAGCTCATACCAGCATTCTTTACACAACTGTAGCACACAAACAAGCACATTTAATAAAAAAAACATTATTATGGTTACCTTACCTTTCTTGCTGGACAGCCTTTGCGTGTGTACCACGCCGTTTGAAAAGAACGGGTCTTCTGTCCCGAAGTCAAAAGCAAACCTTTTAGCTCCGGCGTTGGTATACCTTTAATTATTACCTCCTGCTTCGATTGAAAGTCCAGTTTAGAAAACTGTTTTATTTTACATATGTAATCCTCCATGTTTTTAATAAAATTCCAGGCTAGAGGAAATAAACAATCGCTTGCAAACTTTTTTTTCTTTTTTTTTCTTCTGCGGCCGAGGAATGATCTCTGGGATCACTACCGCCCTCTACCACCAGGAGGCCGGATTACTGCGAGCCTCAACCAGTACGTCTTTTGCAGCAGATTTATGAATGCTCAGCACAAGAAATACATTACACACATACAGTTTTTGACAAAATACACTGTACATTATATACCTCAGCTAACTAAACTATGCCATAGTTTAGTTAGCTGATATAATTCATATAGCAATACAGTCTCACTGCACAGCAGCTCAGCAGTTAGCCGAGTCATTGTGCACAATCCATGTTGAGGCACAAATCAGTGACGTGCCTCAACTGGCTGCTGATCACCGCACCGTCTCTTCTCAGTATTTGAACGGCAAATGTGAAAATAAAAATAAAAATAATCTAAAACTGGTGAAGTTAAATGGAAAATAACTTTAGTATAATCACTGGATACATATAACAATTTAATTATTATTTTTTTCTTTTTACATTTTTTTTCTTTCCATGACGGCAGGTGAGGCCCCGCCTCCCTTGCCTCTAGTGACGGCACGCCACTGGTTGAAAAGGATTTGCAAATCATTGTCCATCCATCCATCTTCAACCGCTTATCCTGAATCGGGTCGCGGGGAAAACAGCTCCAGCAAAGACCCCCAGACTTCCCTCTCCAGAGTAACATTAGCGACTTCCTCCTGGGGAATCCCGAAGCGTTCCCAGGCCAGAGAGGAGATGTAATCCCCCCATCTGGTCTTTGGCCTGTCGCGGGGTCTCCTCCCAGTGGGACGTGCAACGAGGACCTCCCTAGGGAGACGCTTGTGAGGCATCCGCACGAGATGCCCGAACCACCTAAGCTGGCTCCTTTCCAAGCGAAGGAGCAGCGGCTCTACTCCGAGTCTCTCTCGGGTGACTGAGCTTCTCACCCTATCTCTAAGGGAGATGCCAGCCACCCTTCTGAGGAAACTCATTTCGGCCGCTTGTATCCGCGATCTTATTCTTTCGGTCATGACCCACACTTCATGACCATAGGTGAGAGTAGGAATGTAGATAGCTCGGTAGACCGAGAGCTTTGCCTTCTGGCTCAGCTCTCGTTTCGTCACAACAGTGCGGCAGAGAGACTGCAATACTGCCCCAGCTGCTCCGATTCTCCGGCTGATTTCCTTCTCCATCTTTCCCTCACTCGTGAACAAGACCCCAAGATACTTAAACTCCTCCACCTGGGACAGAGTCTCGTCCCCTACCTGGACTGTACAATCCATCGGTTTCCTGCTGAGAACCATGGCCTCAGATTTGGAGATGCTGATCCTCATTCCAGCCGCTGAACACTCGGCTGCGACCTGATCCAGTGAGAGCTGAAGGTCACGAACCGAAGGTGCCATCAGGACCACATCATCTGCAAAGAGCAGTGACGCAACCTTTAGCCCCCCAAGACGTATACCCTCTCCGCCATGGCCACGACTCCGCCTAGAAATCCTGTCAATGAAAATCACAAACAGGATAGGTGACAGATCACAAATCATTGTATTCTGTTTTTATTTACCATTTACACAACGTGCCAACTTCACTCGTTTTGGGTTTTGTAATTCAAGTTATCATTACATATATGTATTGTTGCATTTGAAACAATTGCATTGTTGATAATAGAGGTAATTATTGTTATTATTTATTATCAATAGTGCTATTTCTATTGGTATATGTATTGCTCCATTTGTCGTGTAATAATGTTAATTGTCATTTCTGTGTTATTAATATTTATTTCACTAACTGCTTCTTTGCTATCACTTATCGTATCATATTTGTACATATCGTATTTGCTGATGCTGTTCTGTTGTTGTTGTTGTTATTGTTGTGTTTGTTGTTGTTGTTGTCTCTCTGTGTTATCCCCCTCCCACTTGTTCCCGCAATTTCCCCCTCTGTCTTCCTTTTGTTCTCTTTCGATAGAAAGAGAACAAAACCTGCTGCGGCCCGGCTGCGCCAAATAATAATATAAATCCTTTTAATAAAGACAAATATAAATACGGCAAAAAGAGAATCATCCCACACTTCTCTTTTGTAAAGTAAATCTGTACAGCAAATATGGGCATCTACATCAACAATATGATTTGCCTAAATAACTGGACAGAACCAAAAAAAAAAAAAAAGACTTCAGAAGGGGCGGAGCTATGGGCGGTGTAAAGAGTCAACACTTTTGTGTTCGGACAATTATTAGTGATAGTAATGATACAAAATGTGAATTGTTACGTTCATGCCTTGATTGTCAAAAAAGTTGTTGGTAATGTAACCAGTGACATTTCTACCCAAATAAATGTCTGTAATAATAATATTGATAACAATAATAATCTGTACATTTCGTGTTGTACTTAAGACTGCAGACACATTTTCTGGGCGCACATAAATATGCTGAAACAATATGTATCCCAACTTCATGTGTGATTCATGAAATGAGTTCAACTTCACAAGTTTTGTTGTAGATGATGCTACATACTGTATGTACATAATAAACCACATGATGTTAGCTGAGGAACATGAGTAAATTACATTAATAACATCCTGTAATTTAATATTGATATTATTATTCATTTCATCTTCTGATAGATTAAACATTAACAACAATGAAAGCATTTTAAAACTCTGCCAGACTCAAGTCCACCAATTTCACTGATGAACATGAGCACATCATTTATTCAGAAAGTATAAATAACGACAAATAAAGATAGAATACTATTAACCGCAACTAGTAAGTGTAAAAAAAAAAAATTGTACATTTACCGAACGTGCTTGGTATGTTTTCAAAGAAATAAAACAATCTGAAATTGTATTTATTTTTTAGTTATCATGCCATGGGAATAGATTTTTCACCAAGTGGCCTAAGCTAAAATGAGTTTGACACCCCTGCTCTAAACCAGCTGATGTGGTGTCTTTTTGTTGCCATTCCATGTCAATTTTCTCTGTCTGTCCCCTCCTAAACTAAGTTAAAGAAGGTGCGAGCAAGGAGTTTTATTTTACTTGCATTGTATTCTTCTTGTGTCCCCTACGAATTGAACGGATTTGTTGTTGTGTTAGCCAGTTACTCGTTAGTTCATTAGTATTTCCTTGTCGTGAGGTTAAAACTAAAAACGTAACTCCAGCCTGTTTTGGTTGTACAATTTCCACATCGATTTGCGTAATCTTGTAATTAATGGTCTTGCTACAATAATATTGATATTGAAACCAATTATGTTATCTCCGTCGGCGAAAACACGCTCGCTTTTTCTTCTTATCCGTCGGCTTCATTAGCAAACAGGGCGGCGTTCCCTCGGCCTTCAAAGACGTAAATCTATAGCGAGAACCGGACGTTCACCATGCTTGTGTCCTGGGCAGATTTTTGCTTCACGTTATCTCTCGTGACGTCAGATCAATATCTTATCGGTATTCAAGGCAAGGGGAATTTTGTTGTAGAAGACTGTGTATTTTGCTCCTGTCACCAACATTTTGCTAAATAAACTTTTTTTCTGACCTTTGACCTGGATCCAAAAAATGCTTACAAATATGAGGCCTTCGACACCAGGAAAGCTTTCCAAAAACATTTGGAATAATGATGTTTGTCCGTTAGATTGTTAGCTAGTTCCTGTTTCGCGGGTAACGACATAAAATGTAGCGTATAGTCGGACATGATGTGCTGCTGGTAATAAGGAGTTAATGGTAAGGGTTCTATCGTCACTAAGGATGATGTTCGAAACTGGTTCTCCCGGTTGCTTGATAAGAAAAGAACCGATTCCATGGACTCAAATCCCTTTTTGAGAACCGGTTCCTGTTATCGAGGCCACTATATTAAAGAAAAATAGTTGGTTCTTTATTTGAATCCCTGGGAACGAATCCCGTCTCACAGGAAATGCCCTGTGGCACGTCCCAGAAAATGACGTAGCTCAGTCATTAGGCGGCAGATACAGAAGCAGCAACAAGGTTTATTACATATATACTTTTTTGTATTCTATTTTAGTTACTTTGAATTTACAACCCCCTGACGCTGTTTTGTACTGTTTTTGTACTGTTCTGTACTGTTTTTGTTTCTCGTCTGTTTTGTAATTGAAATGTATAAATAAAGGTTTCCAAAAAAGAAAAAGAAAAAAAAAGAAGAAAAAAAAAGAAGCAGCCTGAAAAAACGCCTCAAGTCATGGCTTCATTTTACAAAAGAATACGACGAGGAAACAGCTATCTGCAATTATTGCCAGGCTTCGCTCTCATGTAAGGGGGGAAGCACAACAAGCATGATGAAACATGTTCAGGCCGTACAAACCTGAACGTTCGAGAAAGGTGTCGTGGAGAAGCAGCGACAGAGATGATGAAGGACGCCCCTCTTCTTCTGCTTCAAGCTGCAGCGCCAATTCCAGTGAGAGTGCTGGTGAGTAACTAACGTTAACTGTTGCCGGTTCATTTCCATATCTGCTCACTTGTAGCCTTTAGGCTAAAATAACGTTACCTCTTATGTCAACCAGGACTGCAGTAATGTTAGCTAGACTAACGTTACCTAAGCATAGTCAGTGGCTAACGGTAACGTTAACGTTAGCCTTTTTGTATGTGTCTGATAACGTTAACGGTATCTTGTAGCCTACACCAGTGGTCCCCAACCTTTTTATAGCTGCGGACCGGTCAACGCTTGAAAATTTGTCCCACGGACCGGGGGGGATGGTGGTAATTTTTTTTGTTTTTTTGTTTTTTGTCATAAAGAAATACAATTATGTGTGCTTACGGACTGTATCCCTGAAAACTGTATTGATCTATATTGATATATAATGTAGGAACCAGAAATATTAATAACAGAAAGAAACAACCCTTTTGTGCGAATGAGTGTGAATGAGTGTAAATGGGGGAGGGAGGTTTTTTGGGTTGGTGCACTAATTGTAAGTGTATCTTGTGTTTTTTAAGTTGATTTAATAGAAATATATATATTTTTTTTATTTTATTTTATTTTTTATTTCTTGTGCGGCCCGGTACCAATCGATCCACGGACCGGTACCGGGCCACGGACCGGTGGTTGGGGACCACTGGCCTACACCACTCCAGAGTTTGCAGGTCTGTCTAATAAACTAGTGCTTTCTTTCTTTCTTTAGATTATTTTGTGCATGAACACACTTACACATCACAGTTTCATATCATTCACTTTACATCATGTCCGAAAAGGAGTAGGAAGAAGTAAAGCTTATTTAATCCTACCCCTTTCCCACTTCAGAGCGTTTACAAATATATACATCATTTACTGACCTTTTTATAATAAAATAACATCTGTGAATTAGTATATACAACAGTTTTGTAATTTGTGTGACAATCATTGGTACTTTAATCTTTAATCTTAATGTAATTAATTAATTCAGTCATTATTAATATACTGAGATGAAGAATATCTTATTTTCAATAAGGTTGAAAGTATTTCTCATAATTCTTCTTTGTACTTTGTAAGCACTATTATTTTGAACAACCTCTTAAAGTGGATCATATTAGTACAATGTTTAACTTCATTACTTAATCTATTCCATCATTTAATTCCACATACTAATGCTAAAGACTTAATAACAGACACCCTAGTCTTCACATTCAGCTAATTTCCCCCCTAATTCTATGCTCTGTCTGTCCCTCATTTTCCCTCCAGGACAAGGACGTGCAGTCATTCCTGGAGGAGGCCACACTGATGGACCCCAGAAGGATGTTCCAATAGCAGCAGAAGTGCACTTTTTGGAGAGCTGTATTATTTTCAGTTTTGTGCCCAAGGGACTGATTTTATTTAACACTATAGTATTATTTATACACCTATAGTGATCACAGAGACAGGTTATTTTTGTGTTACTGTATATATTTGTTTTTCTGAAAAATCCCACTTAATATACTTTGGGTAACAACAGTCAGTATTTATTTATGTTATTTATTTTTTTAGGGGGGTAACAACAGTCAATATTTATTTATTTATTTTATTTTATTCTTATAAAATAAAAGTGAGCTTTTGTTAAACCAAATATTGTGTTTTTTTCCATATACAACAACCTATTTGGATTCGATAAGAGAATCGATAAGGAATTGGTTCGATAAGAGGACTCGATAATGGGCTCGAACTCGATAATTTCTTATCAAACATCATCCCTAATCGTCACACTCAAATAAAAAAGAAATTAAATAACATAATCAAGTATGCTGATGAAATCAGGATTTTTACTTCAGATAGTTAGTTAGCTACATCCTGGTTCACAGAGAACAACATAAACTTTACACATAAATGGACAGGACTCGACCGTTTGTATTGTAGGCAGGGGGAAACTGTTCAATTGTGACATAAAAAAAACAAAACAAGGAATAATCGATTTTCATGACTTCATTTCTCCTTTTTTCTACAAAATCAGTTATAATGCGCAGCACAAGCATGTATGATATAAAGTAGTTTTAACTGAATTTGACCAAAGAATAATGAAACTAAATAATAGAGCCGAACAACATAAGAAGATGGCAAAAGTGTTTCACGTGCAAAGGTGACATATACAGAAACGGACAATTATCCATAATTAATGAAAACAAACAACTATGCATTGGCAATATTGTTTCGGATCACAGCATAATACCTTAAGACATTTTAATAGTGAAATTATATTAGGCCCAGAGGCTACAAAGTGCACCTGCATTGCCTCAACGAGAGTGCAAACAGCTCAATTTACAAATGATCTCTCTGGAGAGGCCGGCCAAAACATGGAGCTGGACATTTGTCTATGTCAGTGTTTTTCAACCACTGTGCCGTGGCACACAGGTGTGCCGTGAGATACATTCTAGTGTGCCATGGGACATTATGTAATTTCACCTATTTGGTTTAAAAATATTTTATGCAAACCAGTAATAATAATATGCAAATAAAGTGCCGTTGTTGAGTGTTTGTACTGTCTAGAGCTCGGCAGAGTAACCGTGTAATTCTCTTCCATATTAGTAGGTGGCAGCAGGTAGCTAATTGCTTTGTAAACGTTGTATCTAATACTTAAACCAAAAATAAACAAAAGGTGAGTGCCCCTTAGAAAAGGCATTGAAGCTTAGGGATGGCTATGCAAAACTAAAACTGAACTGGCTGCAAAGTAAACAAAAACAGAATGCTGGACGACAGCAAAGACTTACAGCGGGTGGAGCAGACGGCGTCCACAAAGTACATCCGAACATGACATGACAATCAACAATGTCTCCACAAAGAAGGATAGCGTCTGCACAACTGAGATAGTCTTGATTGCTAAAACAAAGCAGGTGCGGGGAATAGCGCTCAAGGAAGTCATGAAACTGCTACAGGAAAATACCAAAAAACATATTATGATAGTTTCCAACAAGTCGCAAAGGTACACAACAGTGTGTTGGAATTTAGAATGCTTTGAATAATATTGCGAGTCTGTAGCTTTAATACTAATGAGTTGTATTTGTGTGTCTCCAAGAAGCACTACTGTGTACTTAGTACATTTAGGACAAAAACTGTAACTGTGCACTTGTCCCAACGTAATAGATATCATACATCACATACAACAACCTAACATAAAGCAGTGGGATAGGAGGACACAGACGTTAACACTAGCATAGCTAGGTGAGCTACATGCTAACATTACATTTTAAAGGGGAACTGCACTCTTTTGGTATTTTGCCTATTGTTCACAATCTTAATGAGAGACAAGAAGACAAAAGGCTTTTGGCATTGTAGCTTGCATTAATCGGCTTGTTCTAGGTGACTAGCAATTCAGCTAATGGGAGCAATCCATTCTGCAGATTAATCATTTTAAAAATGCATTCAAAAACTGCCAAAAATACTTCAATTTTTACGTTACATAACCTGTATAATAACCAAACTGTAGCAACATTGTTATTATAAGAGCGAAACCTGAGGAACTATTTTTCTATCGTACTGACACATGGGCGTGCTACGGTATTAGCCGTAAAAGCTAACTACGGAAAGAGATAAGCCAGCTTCTACGTCAGCACTCAAATCGCGTTTGAGCTTGTAATGCACAACACTGTTAGGGGACACCAATCTGTACTGACTGAAAAACATGAACAATCATATTACAGTATCTGTAAAGTATTAGCCCACATTTCATGTTTTGTTTGTGTACAGCTAGCTTGACAGTGTATAAACTGTAGTTCTTTGAACACGCAGTATGTGTTGTGTGTATCATGATCGATATTAAAATGACTCACTCAATGGACAGTTGTGAGTTTGGTCCAGCTGGCCGGGGACGTTTCCAGTTGATTTTGGGTAAGCATTCCATTGGAACTCGGCTCCAAGTTCCATATTTGCAACGTCAAAGTCACACCGACCTCACTCTCTCGGTTTCGGTCTGCTCCAACATTTTACCCTCTCTCCGTGCTCGCTTCTATAACCAGCAGTTCATCCTCCGTATATTCAGCTTCAAAAAGATAAGAGTGTGAATCCTCATTTGTCCAAAAAAATAAGCGTCTTCGTTGTCAGTTACCAAGTCTGCCATAATTAGAAAACACACGCATTTGTTGATGGAAGTCGGAAGTGCGCTGCTATGGAATCAAAAAATAAATGTGCAGAGGAATTGCTTAAAATGACCAAAATACGGTAAATATTATACACATTATATATTGTTATATATATACTGTATATACATATATACAGTGAGGTCCACACCCTGTAGTTCTCCCGCTTAGAAATTAGGGAGAGGTCTGAAATGTTCATCATGGATGTATTTCCACTGTTAGAGACATAATCGCCTTCCACCCCAATGCAGCTGAGATAGCTGGGATAAGGTCCAACACTACAATCGGTAGAAATGGTTGGATGGTCTTATGGAGTTGAAATGTGATACAACACTACTCTCGCAGGTATGTTTGGGTAATGCAGCAACACCGTTCAAATGATGCCGGTTGTAGAACGTGCATGCATGTTGCATAATAATGGAGCTGCAGTCGTGTCAATTATGTAATGGCCAGAAAAGAGCATGCATGACATAATAATAGCACGCTTGGCAATTACGGGCTGTTTAACCCCTCTAGTGCACAGGCCCTCTTTCAGTTCACCCCAGATATTTTCAATTGGATTCGTTTTAGGGTTTTTCATTGACAATTAACACTTGTTTCATTTTGCAGTCATTGTGGTGCTGAAAGGTGAGTTCATTTTCTGGAAGATGGTTTGTTGCTGCCATCTAGTGTTTAATTCGCACATATCTGAACATGGGACAGCTGCATAGATGTATAAAGGTAATAACGCTCAGTGTTGCTGCTAGTAAGGTGAGTATCTTTAATCCCACATGTTGCCATCATGTAGGTGCACCTATTGTGACGTCATAGGAGTCCATAAATGCTTCTGACCCTCTTTGAATTGAGGAAATTGAAAATTCTTAAATACATATAGCCATTGGCGTTGTTAGGTCTATTTTAGGGGGGCTCTAGCCCCTCTAAAATATTCTTGAGCCTCCCTAAATAATTTGGTGTTATATTTTATTTTATTTTTATTCAATTTTTTTTACAAATACATGCCGACATATTCAATATAAAGTGGCCCGAATATGAGTTTAAATATATAATCATATAACCTGTCATTATTCACTCAGTTTCCCCTCACTTCATAGCGTAAGGTAGAGAGCCCCTTAAGTGCGTCGGTATCCAATCCATTCCACTTGTTCATATAGAAAATGCCCACATCACTCAAAATCCAGTCCACATTTTCTCTGCGACCTTGCTTGCGGTCCTGCAGGTGTGTAGCTTTGAAGCACACAGCGCTGCAGAACAAGAACGTGAACGGATGCAAAATGGACATAAGAAACTTTTTCAAGAAAGTAAGTATTCATCACTGCTTGTAGTAAAATGTATTAGCTCCACTTTACACCAGGTCTATGTTTGACAAATAAAAACCTGTCTAGCACACTATAGACAACTTCTGTGCACGTCATACATTTGTTGTTTTGCAGGCAAAAGTTACATTCCCGCTCTAAAACAATGCTACTACTTAGTTAGCTAGTTAGCCTGAAATGCATCATGAAGGTCCTAGTTATTTATAAAGTTAAATGTGCACTCTTTTTTACCATTTGCTATCTTTGGGGTTATTTCCTTCTGGAGCATCAGCTGTGTTTCTCACTTTACGTATGGAGGAGAACAGAAGCTGAGCTCATTCATGTATGACTATCATCAGTAGATAATAATAATAATCACTCCACAACCCCTATTGACCTGTAGGAGTCAGGGCAGAGGAGCACAGAAAGTGGGAGGGGAGAGGCCTCTACTGGAAAGGTGAGTAGGAGAATAATGATACATATAAATAAATATTTTTTAAAAAATAATAATTTAAATGGCTTATCGATAGGCCATTTGTTTTATTTATTTCTGGGTGAATCATGTTGACTATTGGTCCTCCTAATTGTCAATCATTCTGGTGATGTTACGTAAGGACACATATATATATATATATATATACATATATATATATACACACACATCAGTGGCGTGCGGTCACTAGAGGCAGGGGAGGCAGGGCCTCACCTGCCATCATGGAAAGAAGAAAAAAGTAAAAAGAAAAAAAATTAATTAAATTGTTATATGTATCCAGTGATTATACTAAAGTTATTTTCCATTTAACTTCACCAGTTTTAGATTATTTTTATTTTTATTTTCACATTTGCCGTTCAAATACTGAGAAGAGACGGTGTGGTGATCAGCAGCCAGTTGAGGCACGTCACTGCGTTGTGCCTCAACATGGATTGTGCGCAATGACTCGGCTAACTGCTGGCCTGCTGTGCAGTGAGACCTTATTGATATATGAATTATATTATACATTTCCATAGTTTAGTTAGCTGAGGTATATAATGTCCAGTGTATTTTGTCAACAACTGTATGTGTGTAACGTATTTCTTGTGCTGAGCGATCATAAAACTGGAGGCTCGTCTCATAACCCCGCCTCCTGGTGCCAAGCACCTCCGCCGCAGAATGCACCGCCCGACGGGAGCACCACACCAACCAAAGCCCACACCCAAACCCTCCACGTGCAAGACCGAATCCACCCAAAAAAAGTCACTTAACAAGAAGCCAAAAAGTGCAAAAACAACAATACTCGCGCGGCGCACCGGAGGAGCCGTGAACAGGGACACAACATTAGGTACACCTGCAGACAGCTTTTAAACATAACCCGTTAACTGCTGCCAATCACATGGTGAATAAGATACTATTTAGTGTTCATATGTTTGTAAATCTGACTGTGATGAAGTCAGTGCCTCACCTGACATGAACCTCACCGCACGCCACTGATACACATATATTATTTATATAATAGATTGTATTTGTAATCTACTTTAAATTTGATTCCAAATCTCAAAGTGCTACAAAATAACAACCATTGGCGTTGTTAGGCCTATTTTGGCGTTGTAATAAATAAATAAATAAAAAAGGGTTTATCGATAAGCCATTTGTTTTATTTGATATATATATATATATATATATATATATATATATATATATATATATATATATATATATATATATATACATATATATATATGTCCTTACGTAACATCACCAGAATGATTGACAATTAGAAGGACCAATAGTCAACATAATCCACAACATCCTCTAGTATACCTTTAAGTCTTTCATATATATATATATATATATATATATATATATATATATATATATATATATATATATATATATATATATATATATATGAAAAACCCAGACACCATCTTTGTAGATTTTTCTCCTGCGTGGACTTCCGTCTTCTTTTACAATGACTGAAGCTGCACGAAACCTTGTGTCTGCAATTGTAAATAATTTGGTTTTTAAGTTTTGTGTTTCTTGTAGAATGAATAAATACATAAAAAGAAAAAAAATGGTTAAAAGCCATCGTCCTGGGGAGCATTTCATTTCGTCCCGTGCATTTTTTTAAATAATAATAATAATGAATAATTTCTAAGTCTGTGTTAGCCGTTTATGAAGTTTTGTGCTTGTGCGCTACGTTCGCTTGCATCCTGTGCATCTCCTGGGGGCTAAGCCCCCCCTGTCCTTAAAAGCTAGTGACGCCCCTGCATATAGCACTGAAAATTAGTGACTAGAGCTGCGAATCTTTGGGTGTCCCACGATTCGATTCAATATCGATTCTTGGGGTAACAATTCGATTATAAATCGATTCAACGCGATTCTCGATTCAAAAACGATATTTTTCCGATTCAAAACAATTCTCTATTCATTCAATACATAGGATTTCAGCAGGATCTACCCCTGTCTGCTGACATGCAAGCAGAGTAGATTTTTGTAAAAAGCTTTTATAATTGTAAAGGACAATGTTTTATCAACTGATTGCAATAATGCAAATTTGTTTTAACTATTAAATGAACCAAAAATATGACTTTGTGAAAATATTGGACAGAGTGTGTTGTCAAGCTTATGAGATGCGATGCAAGTGTAAGCCACTGTGATACTATTGTTCATTTTTATTTGTATTTATAAATGTCTGTAATGATAATGTCAATGAGGGATTTTTAATCACTGCTATGTTGAAATTGTTACTAATATTGATACTGTTGCTGATAATCATTTTTGTTTCACTACTTTTGGATTGTTCTGTCATGTTTGTGTCTCCTCTCAATTGCTCTATTTATTGCTATTCTAAGTGTTGCTGGGTCCGGTTTGGTTTTGGAATTGGAATGCATTTTTATGGTATTGTGTATTGTTTTGTTGGATTGATTAATTAAAAATAAATTTTAAAAAAATTTAAAAAATAAAATAAAACCGATTTTTGAAAAATGAGAATCGATACTGAATCGTACGTGAGAATGGCGATTTGAATTCGAATCGATTTTTTCCCCACACCCCTATTAGAGACTTATAAAAGTTTCTTAGATGGTAACCATCACTTAGTATATTCATATCTGCATTTCAATAGAATTAGAAAATAAGGCAAATCTGTTCAAATTGTTGCTGGAATTCAGTTAAAGTAGGTTCAATTAGTCCTATCATTTTACCTTTATAATTTAGACCTCAAGTTGCTTTGTGCTTAACAAAAGCAGCTTTACGTTCATTTTAGTTTAAGATAATACTGATTGAGTAATTTACATTAATTAGAATCAAAACTCAGAGTGTCATAACATTAAGGGATATTACATTCATTGTAAGTAGTTTGCAAAGATGCTCTACACACTGTACTCGACATTTGCAGCTTAACAAGACATAACAGCTCAGTTAAGCACAACCAAAATATGTTGCCAACTAGTATCTTTGAAAAACAACACAAAAGAAAACCATTCCCTTTGGAAAAAGAACATTTATTATTTTTCAGTGTGCAGAATTAGACATGGTTAATCAGGCCTTCCAGATAACATTTGGCCATTTGATGACTGCGGAGGATGTCGCTGCACAAGAAGACGTTTAATCCAGCTGTAAGGGGAGAAAAGCAAAACCAAATGAGATTTAAGCAACATTGTAGTTTGCAGAAGTGGGTAGAGTACCCAAAAAATTTAATTAAGAGTACCGTTACTTTAGAATAAAATGACGGAAGTAAAAAGTAGTCATCAAAATAATTGAGTAAGAATTCTGTGAAAAAACTACTAAAGTATTGAGTAACTTCGGATTTATTTAGTAGTTATTTTTTTTATGGTTCTTGGACCACAATTGTAGTTGTGAGCATGTGTGTAAAACATAAAATTAATTAAAAATGTACTTTAACATATTTTCTCTAGTTGGAAGTACAATTCCTGTAATGTTAACCTTTCTACTGACACAGATGGCAGCACATGTAATAATTGTTATTTTTATTAGTTTGAAAGTAATCAAACATTTTTTGCTGCCTTGTCTGACACTTACATGTCACTTTTTAGAGTCAGTATGTTTCTATGTACCTAAATTAGTCTGATTTGTCAAATAATTCAGTTTCTTCTATTTTCACAGCTACATGTAAAGTTGTGGTTTCCATGCTCTTGTCTCTGTGATGATAGCCATATGCAGTGTGCCTCTAGTACACTAGGGGGCGATTGTGGTCACTTCAGCTTGTTTAGCTATGCTAGATGTAAATACCATATAAGATCATGCTAAATGCTAATAAGCCAGGGCTAGTTATTTTAAACAGATAAGCACAACATCCCACTGCTTTTTGATGTTGTTGGCAATGTTTTAATGTGTTTAAATGATACTTGTGGTTATTAAGATCATCAGAGAACTACAAAAAGATTGTTTTTTTAGTCAACTGTTTTAAGAGGATTCTGTTCAGCAGTTCTCACAAACATCCAGGATGCGGTGACGTCATGCCACATATTTAAAGTGTTTTTAGGAATATTCTGATACTTTCTGAAAAAGTTAGTAAAGCTCTATTTTAACATCCATCCATCAATCAATCAATCCATTTTCTACCGCTTGTCCCTTTCGGGGTCGCGGGGGGTGTTGGAGCCTATCCCAGCTGCACATATACTTTAAAAATACTGACCTATTTCAGCTTCCTATAGCTGTACTTTGTGCATGTTTGATTGGTGAAATGGAATCAAACATCACTACAGTTTACGTTGGATTGGCGAAACAGAGTCATGTGACAGTTCCTGCCGGAAGCAGGGTTGCTGAGATACTAGGGGTGTAACGGTACGTGTATTGAATGGTTTCGGTACGGGGGTTTCGGTTCGGAGGTGTACCGAACGAGTTTCCACAATAACATTAAGTAGCCGCCTCCGCTTCCTTCTGTCTCTGTTAGTACTACACAGCATCCAGCATTGTCCCACCCACACAACCATTTGATTGGTTACAAACAGAGCGGTAACAGCCAATCAGCAGTGCATATTCAGAGCGCATGTAGTCAGTGCTTAGCGTTTAGCAGGTAAGCATCAGGCAGCGGACTCTCCCCAAATTATAATAAACACCTCCCAGTCAACTACTATTAACGTCACTATGAGCCTGTTGACCTTATAGAAATATAAAAGGCAGTTCAGCTCGCTCGCCGTCCTGGCTTGAGGTGAAGGCTAATACGCTTTTGGCGTAACGTTAGCTCATTTTGCGGTGTGTGTGTGTGACGGAGAGCAAAGCCCTGTCTGTCTGTTATTTCACTTTACCTTTTTCTGTGTTGATTGAGCTGTGTTGAAGCAGCAAAAAAGGACATTATGTTAAATGACGAGTTTCTGTCTGATAGTTGATTTAATAATGTAACTGCATCATTAAGCCTACATGAACTCCATGGTGTTCAGGGATGAATAGTCTCTCCTATTGCACCATTTTTTTCAGCTATATTTACATTAATCATTAGAAATGCAGCAGCTTAGTTTTGAATGGCAGGGTCCCTGCTATCACATGTATGGCTGCAACTAACAATTAATTTGATAATCGATTAATCTGTCGATTATTACTTCGATTAATAATCGGATAAAAGAGACAAACTACATTTCTATCCTTTCCAGTATTTTATTGAAAAAAAACAGCAGACTGGGGCCACGTTCTTTCAACTTGTCAAATAAAACAAGGAAAATGTTACAAAAATGCACACTTTTGACACCCCTGCTATAGATAAAAAATTAAATCTGATAAATCTATCGATAAAAAGCAGAGCCTGACGATGCATGCGCGTTTATCACAACTCTCTCGCTCTCTCTCCCCCTCTCTCACGAATGCTGCTGCACGCACAATTTGTTTTGTTTTTAACCTTCTTAACCTTGAACGTACATTGAAAATTCACGCAACCCTAACTCATAATGCCGGACATTTGAGGCATTTAAGAAACACCGCCCGGACAGCCCCGCAAAAGAGGACGTATGGTCAAGACCTAGCCCGATCGCATGTCCTCTTTTGCTAGCATGCTAGCAGCTAACGGGCTACGATAGACTGACCATACGTCCTCTTTTCACCGGACATGTCCTCTTTTGCGGAGTTGTCCGGGCGGAGTTTCTTAAATGTCTCAAATGTCCGACATTTTGAGTATTGTTTACACAACGTGCAGTACGCTACTTAATATGTCCGTGTGGAAACTCGTTCGGTACACATCCCCACCGAACCGAAACGGTTCGATACAAATACACGTACCGTTACACCCTTATTATTTTGATTATTGTTTCTCAGTTGTTTGAAAATGTTGCAGTGTATAAATAAAGGTTATAAAAAAATATATATAAAAAAATGTAGCCTCAGCGCATGCGCATAGCTCTAACGAATCGATGACTAAATTAATCGCCAACTATTTTCATAATCGATTTTAATCGATTAGTTGTTGCAGCCCTAATCACATGTTGATAAAAATATAACATTTACATAATAAAAATCAACTACAGGCTTCCCAAATGCTGTAGTAAATTAAGCATTATGATTTGACTTTAAACTGTTTAATGTTGCACTTTTTATATGTAGAAGAAAAGTTTTGTCATTGTATTTAATCTGAGCAACAACTTGAGGCAGTTTAATGTTGATTAACGTGGGCAGACTTATTACAGTGTTCCCAATGTTAAAAGGATAAAGCCATTGTTTACAAGTTTGGTAAATAACCAAAAAATGTATATTTTGTTGTTTTCTTACTGTACCGAAAATGAACCGAACCGTGACCTCTAAACCGAGGTACATACCGAACCGACATTTTTGTGTACCGTTACACCCCTATGAGATACGAATACATCTTTGAAAGCCTTAATCAATAATTATAATGAAACTCACCGTAGCGGAGAAAAGTAGTGTTTCTTCTTCTCAAAAATTTTAAGATTTAAGATTAGTTTATTTCAAAGGGGACAATGCAATTTCATAAAACACATGACTAGACATGGTTAAAAAAGCCACAATTAGCCAGAAGGCTAGTTTTCAGCTGTAGTCCCCTGGCCATGATGTAAAAAAGGCAGTAAAATTACAATTTCATCGAAAGAGAAAAGGAAAAGAGAGAAAAAGAAAAATACCCCACCAAAACCGGCTCATCTTTTAGTGTTGGCAGCTGTGGCCACATTTTCAATTTTTTTGTATGTTGTGACCTCCTCAGGTACTGAGTTCCACACATTTGAACTCCTTCGTTCTCAAGACTGGACTGTGTACCTTATCTCCTTTTGCACTATTTTTCTTTCTTTTCTTCCTATAGCATATTTAGCATATTTGTAGACTGTCACACTGATACTGGAGTTGCTTTTCAATCTCAATGTACCCAAGTATGGTGACAATAAAAGGCATTCTATTCTAGTCTTACTAACCAGGCCGACTTTCTGAAAGAGCTCCTGCACAGAGGAATATAACAGTCACCTCTGATTCTCATGTAAACGTAAAAAGTATGTTACATTAACTACTCGGACAAGTACAATTTCTCCAAAAAGTTACTAAAGTAAATGTAACAGAGTAAATGTAGTGCGTTACTACCTCTGGTATTTGGACAGTAAAAGATGCACGTAGTAAAGCAAAGTTTGCGCACCTCTGCAGTGTTGAGGTTGCGTTCTTGTAAATCAGGAAAAACATACATTTACATAACTATATATATAACCATTTGAAGTGGGGATGATACTTGCCTTGATGAAGCCGATGTCTTTGGCGTACTGTCTGAAGCACTGGCGGCACATGTTCAGTCCGTATTTGCGGATCAGGCCATGTCTGTTCGAGCAAACCCGGCTGGAGGAAGACAATAGTTTAGAAGCGTCATCACTAAATCTGCTATTTACGTAGCTTCCTTAGCATCAACGTTAGCACGCTAGTACCAAGTGAGCCACAACATAACGAATAAACACATAACTTCATCTTAAAGCACATAAATTGTCTAATTTTACCAATTTAAAAAGGGTCTACTGTCTGTATCTTACGATGTATGTACGGTAAGATAACTTGTTGTAGCCTATTGTATGGTTACAAAGATGCTAAGCCGGGCTAGCGGCTAGCACAGCCGCCATATTGATTCCGGTGGAGTCTCCATGCGGTACTCGTTCGGTTGATCATTTTAACGACGAAGGGACGCCACAAACATACCCTAACTGACCCTATATGCAACACAAACAATCACAGAGCACAACAACAACGGGACTGACCAGGATCGAGATCCCTGACCGAACTTTCTGGGGTGACTCCAGTAGAGCTGCTGATGGCCCATCTTGTCTCTTTCGCTCGAGCGTCGGAAAGGAAGACTGCCAGGGGCGCATGCGCAAATGAATCATTCCCAGCCTGTTTCCTCTGAGAGATTGCTTTGCGCGCCCTCTAGCGACATGGAAGATCAAATACACATCATTATAAACTGCATTTGATTTACGACATTCATCAATTAAACAAACGGAATGAGTTGTTTCCAGCACCGTAAGGCTCGCTAGGCTGAAATTAGCTTCCAATTTAAATGGTGGGCGATACTGATAGTCGACACCTATCAGTCGAGGCTGAGCCTTTCCCAGCTGCACTGACTGGACAAGTCGCCATCTCATTGCAGGGCCTTGTGTCACATGTCATTAGATTAGATTAGATTAGATTAGATTAGATTAGATTAGATTAGATTAGATTAGATTAGATTAGATTATTTAAATGGAGACAATGCAATTTCATTAAACACATGACTACACATGGTTAGAAAAAAGCCAGAATTAGCAGGCTACAAATACAAATGTGATATACATGATGATGATGATATATAAATAAACGCGTATTTGTAAACAGATTTTTGAGATTTGAATATAAATATGCTTGATTTTGTATTTGTATTTGTATTGAATTTGCATATGTTGATCGCTTTTTTGCTTTTGTGTCGATGAGACATTCCTACCACAAACCAGGGGCCGTACTTATCAAGCTTCTTAGAATTACTCCTAAGAAGTCTGCTAAGAGTTGACTTAAGAGTAAATAAATTCTTCGCTGAAAGCTGCACTTAAAAGTTAGTTATCAAGCGTCTTACTCACACTTTCAGCGAAGTGTAGGACTGAATCTTAAGTGTCACACTCAGAGCTGAATTACGACATTACTATGTGCCGTAAACGGAATTTTAGGTGACGTCATTTCTGTGTCCATAGAAATGACCAATCACGGAAGGGAATACCTTGTCTAAGAATAAAGAAATATCTTGGAAATATTTAAGTGGACAATGGGAGTGTATATTTTGACAATAAACTACAAAATAATACAAAACAAACTAGTCCCCGCCGGCACTCACGCTACCGCTCCCTCTCTTCTCTCGCCCACACACTCACTGACGTCACTCACTTCACGGCCACACACATACGCTACTCTCATAACATTTTCTTTCCAATTCATTAATTAGGCAACTAATTTGAAACTGGTGTGGGTGGCTCTATATATACTAGCCCACTGCAGCCACATGCAGAAATCAACAAGGAATCGAAAAGTATTAAATCTGTGACAAAAATAATACCCGCTCTGTCTAAACGATACCGTTTGATCAGCTGCTTGTCATCAAACAAATCCAGGACATCGTTACGCTCCCTGAACGTTCGCGCACGTCTCTCTCGCCTCAGTGCCATCCCCTGCTGGCAACTCCTAACCACTTAAGACACCTCTGAAGGTCTCTTAAATATCGTGGAGAGTAGGAGTGATTCTTAGACTTAAGAACGTTGATAAAAAGCTTTTATTCTTAAGTTTGAGAGTAGGACTCAATTTCGCAAATTCTCAGGACTTAAGTGCAAAATGGCACTCTAAGAAGATTGATAAGTACGGCCCCAGATGCATAAATAAATGTGACCTACACACTCCCCTGAACAACCAGTAGAGGGCACTGCAGCCAGAGCGGTCTGGGTCACAGAGCATTATATGCATTATATGCAAAATGCCCGGAGTTCTTTTCACAAAAACAATCCACGTCTTTACAGAGAGAACGCAAAACGGGCCTGAGCTATCTTACCTTAGCGTTGCATTAGCTAATGCTAATTTATCCAGTTAATCTGAAAGACCGTGGTAGCAGTTTATTTTGTTGTATCAATGCCGTTTAATGACCTTGTCCCGATGTAGATACTGATCTCTTATCTGGCTGCAGTGCCCTCTGCTGGTTGTTCAGGGGAGTGTGTAGGTCACATTTATTTGTGCATCTGGGGCCGTACTTATCAAGCTTCTTAGAATTACTCCTAAGAAGTCTGCTAAGAGTTGACTTAAGAGTAAATAAATTCTTCGCTGAAAGCTGCACTTAAAAGTTAGTTATCAAGCGTCTTACTCACACTTTCAGCAAAGTGTAGGACTGAATCTTAAGTGTCACACTCAGAGCTGAATTACGACATTACTATGTGCCGTAAACGGAATTTTAGGTGACGTCATTTCTGTGTCAATAGAAATGACCAATCACGGAAGGGAATCCGTTGTCTAAGAATAAAGAAATATCTTGAAAATATTTAAGTGGACAATGGGAGTGTATATTTTGACAATAAACTACAAAATAATACAAAACAAACTAGTCCCCGCCGGCACTCACGCTACCGCTCCCTCTCTTCTATCGCCCACACACTCACTGACGTCACTCACCTCAAGGCCACACACATACGCTACTGTCATAACATTTTCTTTCCAATTCATTAATTAGGCAACTAATTTGAAACTGGTGTGGGTGGCTCTATATATACTAGCCCACTGCAGACACATGCAGAAATCAACAAGGAATCGAAAAGTATTAAATCTGTGACAAAAATAATATCCGCTCTGTCTAAACGATACCGTTTGATCAGCTGCTCGTCATCAAAAAAAAAAAAACATTGTTCCGTTCCCTGAACGTTGGCGCACGTCTCTCTCGCCTCAGTGCCATCCCCTGCTGGCAACTCCTAACCACTTAAGACACCTCTGAAGGTCTCTTAAATATCGTGGAGAGTAGGAGTGATTCTTAGACTTAAGAACGTTGATAAAAAGCTTTTATTCTTAAGTTTGAGAGTAGGACTCAATTTCGCAAATTCTCAGGACTTAAGTGTAAAATGGCACTCTAAGAAGCTTAAGTACGGCCCCTGGTTTGTGGTAGGAATGTCTCATCGACACAAAAGCAAAAAAGATCCACATATGCAAATTCAATACAAAGACAAATACAAAATCAATCATATTTATATTCAAATCTCAAAAATATATTTACAAATACACGTTTATTTATACAAATTCTCGATTTATTTGTATGTCACATTTGTATTTGTGTATTTAATATTACATGCATATGTATTAATATCATATTGATATGTATAAGTTGATGTGAGACAATTCTACTTCCATAAGCAAACGCCATTTTTACAAAATAAATGGAGTTATCAATTTGTCATTGAATTGACACATTTTGCCACTTAACACAAATGTCACTCAAGCTGTCCAAAGTCCGTAGTTTTAGTTATGCTAATCAAATAGAGACTTACATTCTGAACTTTTATACACTTTTTAGCGGAGTAAACTCACTGAAGCACCCGTGTCACACTTTTACTCAAAGCTTCAATTAAGAACCATTAGATAATGTCACATCTGTGTTGTTTTTTGACATTATCAAAACAGAAGATACATTAGAGAGTTACAATATTAGTGCATCCATTTCTAATACTATAATAGATTTTAACATTTTACAGCATTTGATTTTTTTATACTACTCAGTTGTATTTTAGTTTGAAAATAATGGAATAAATAAAATTTGCATCAAAGCAATTTTAATCCTGGATCACTTTTTTTTTTGCAACAAGGCTAATTTGACAGAACCTTTGTGAAAATACAACAAATAGCATAAAAGCTACTTGAACAATTTAAGCAGTGTACAAACTCACACATGCTTTTTGTATTGTTATGTAATATTCATACAAGACTTCATGCAACGTTTGCAAGTTGTTTGAAGGTTTTTCTTTTTTTATTATATTTGAAATGTTTCAGCACGGTTACAGCAAACAAAATGTCGTTTGTATGCCATCAGTGTCATTTATCAGGACTTAGTGTTAACTATTTTTAAAATATGGACTTTGATTTGACTTCAAAGTGATCAAGAAAAATTGTAATTAATAAAAAAACATATAAAGTACCAATGATTGTCACACACACACTAGGTGTGCTGAAATTTGTCCTCTGCATTTGACCCATCCCCTTGATCACACCCTGGGAGGTGAGGGGAGCAGTAGACAGCAGCGGTGCCACGCCCAGGAATCATTTTTGGTGATTTAACCCCCAATTCCAACACTTGACGCTGAGTGCCAAGCAGGGAGGTAATGGGTCCCATTTTTTATAGTCTTTGGTATGACTCGGCTGGGGTTTGAACTCACAACCTACCGATCTCAGGGCGGACACTCTAACCACTAGGCCACTGATTGTTTGGTTAATTGAGTTTTTTCTCTAGAAGGTTGCAGAAGTTGGGTGTGAACTATTCATCCTTGCAGGTGTTGGTGTCTGCTGGAATGGATTTCAGTCTGAGGTCATCTCCTGTGCTCATGACGGTCATAAAGGTATAGTATGAGGGTTGAGTTCATGCGCCCTTTGATGATCATGTAGGTGAGGTTAAAGGTCATGAAAAACATCATGTACTAAAACAACTTTTTAATTGACAATTATATGACAAATAGTTCCATACATGAGCAACAGAATATTGTAGAAAGTGAACTTATTGGACTGAAGGGGGGCGCAAGCTGCAAACAAAGATGTTTATTAGATCTTCATCACATTGCCCATGATGATTTTTGTCAGTCAAATATTGGTGGAGGTCATTAGTGCCAATCCGGCTCCGCCCTCTCAAAATGATGTCATATGTCAGACATGAAAAAGTTATACAAGACTACTTCCTCTTCCTGTACTTGTTCCCGCCAACCGCCCTGGGCCGGCCCATCAGCTTCTTCTTGTTGAAGACGTTCTTCTTTCTGCGCAGCGTCTTGGCGTCGCGGTCGTGGATCCAGTCGTCACGTTGACTCTCCCACTTAAGCTGCTTGATGCCTGTACATCACAGGAAGTATCATGAGATCACTTTCTGCTGCTAGGGAGTTTTCGCAATAAGAGTTCAGAAGACGCCATTAAATTTACCCGCTCTGTCAGTGTTGGCCATGGCGTTAAGTCCGATGTTGTCAAACTTGGCGCCGGCGTTGTCGTCCAGCAAACAGCCAAACTGACAAAACAACATTTTGTTCCATTTTGCAAGATCACACTGAATGATTTTTGAGTAAGACCTGTCACCTCCTGAGCAGCAGCAAACATGGTTGTGTCTTTCTGTCCTTTCTTCTTCATTTTCTTTGCTTGTTTGGAGCCTGCGAGGAATAGGAAAAGAAAGGATGAAGAAATTGTTTGAATTTATTTATTTTCATTCCAAACAAAAACAAACCTAAAGTTCTAGAGAAGTCCATCCCTTCCGTCAACTTCCTTTTGACCGCCTTTGAACGCGATGGCACCTTAGCAGCGTCTACGTCTTCATCTGAGGACAATGTTCCCAAAGACATCACGTTAAACATGACTGCTAAATCAACTACTTTAATGTCAACTCACCAACATCATTGTCGTCTTCTTCAAGCTCTAAAACTGTGAAACATTAATTATTAAATTATTAGCTCATAGACACGATGGAAGGACAGATTAGTACAAAAAATCTTACAGTCTTCATCGCCATCCTCAGAAGCATATCCTCCTTCAAGATCCATGAAAGTTCCTCCTTCGTCCTCCAGCTCCTCTCCAAAGTCTTTGTCGTCCATGCTGCCCAGAGACACCTCTTCATCATCCAGGTCGTCCATGTCTGAGTCGTCAGAGTCGTCCAAGTCTTTTTTTCCTTTTGTCTTTTTGCCACTCGACACGTTCCTGACGCGTAAACAAGACCTGCAGTTAGCCGGCGTGATACAAGTTAAGCCAACCTATACTGGGACTCAAATGGTGCACTTAGTATTTTGTAGTGAGCAGTGATGAACACATATCACCTGCAATAGTTGCCACCTTTGCTACACAGCGAAAGAGACTGACTTGAAATAATGGAGCACCTCACGGTGATACAGGATTATAACCGGAAAAAGAAGGTAAGTATTGTGATGCCAAAATGATTCCCGGGCGCGACGCCGCTGCTGCCCACTGCTCCCCAAGGGGATGGGACAAATGCAGAGGACAAATTTCACCACATCTAGTGTGTGTGTGACAATCATTGGTACTTTAATCTTAATCTTTAATCTTATATGAAGTAAGTGTACAAAAACAGTAATAGATTCACCACACTCAGGAAGTAAGTACACAGTGTACTCTAGGGGGGTCCAAACCTTTTCCACGGAGGGCCGCATTTACTGAAAAATGAAAGCAAGTGGACAGCCACTTTGGTACATTAAATATGACTTTTTTGTTTAAATTATTCAATCAGTAAATGTTTAACTATTCAATCAGTAAATGTTTAACTATTTGGAATACTTATTTATTTATTTATAGCTCATTAATTGGTATGTTGTGTCGATCAATAAAGATATTCACGAAGTGGGACTTCCGTTTCAGGGTTAAGGGTGACACTGCCAACATCAGCACGGCGGCTAATCTTAGCGCTACTTTATCTATAATGGGTTATACTTGTATAGCGCTTTTATACCTTCAAGGTACTCAAAGCGCTTTGACAGTATTTCCACATTCACCCATTCACACACACATTCACACACTGATGGCGGGAGTGCTAACCAGCACCCATCAGGAGCAAGGGTGAAGTGTCTTGCCCAAGGACACAACGGACGTGACTAGGATGGTAGAAGGTGGGGATTGAACCCCAGTAACCAGCAACCCTCCGATTGCTGGCACGGCCACTCTACCAACTTCGCCACGCCGTCCTCACACTCAGGGCTACTATATTGGGTGAAAGGGGTGTCAAGGTACTTATATTGTTGTTATTTTATGTTTGGAGGGCTCTAATTAGTTTTAATAAATACTCAGAAGGTCCTCAACTTTTTGTTATGCTCTAACTATGAACATATTTGATTTTGTAGCAATAATAACATCCATTTTTATTTTATTTTTTTCATTTACCACAATCAGGCCTGGAACCAATTAGCCGTGATATATGAGGAACGACTGTACACCGCATTAATTACTAGGGATGTAACGGTATACATTAGTGTTTTTCAACTTTTACTTTCTGAGAAGCAGTGTCCTCTGCAGTGAACATTTTTTATATCAGTTTGGAAAATGGAAAAGTTAACTCACATTTTAACTTTTAATAATGTAAATACCTCACAAATTTATGTTTAGCTTTGCTAGCTTTAAATATAATTTCTGGGTGATGGTTTATCAAGTAGCTTAGGTGTGCAGTGTGTGCTCCCAGCAGGTGCTTTCCTTAGGCACAGTGCGCCGTGAGCAAGTCTGTTTTGGCTTGGAACGCTCCAGACGAACGTGGTGCGCGTTATTACTTTTGCCAAAGAGGTGCCGCACTGCACAGAGGATTGTGGAAGTTTTATTTAATTTATTTTCAAACTACCCAAAGCAAAAGTGCCAGAAAAAACTACACTAAACAAGTTTTTGTTTGATACTGTCACGCATCCAGGCATCATTGTAAAAATTTTGAAACCGCAATATCTATAATGCCATTACATCCCTATTAATAGTTGATTAATTGAATTTCATTGGTGCCATCATTTGGTGTTTGCGATCCAGTAGACTTCCTGACAAAATCCCAAACATATTTGCAAGTGGCTGACGGTACTTTTTTGTGCAAATTTATAAAAACGCTTAAAATTCAGCTATAAAATCCAGCTATAAAATCAAATATCTACTGGATCCCATCTAAAATGACATTCTACAATTCAAGGGGCTATCCTCAATAAAAAAATTATGAAAATGATTGCCACGCCCACTTCTTAGATTTCTGGAAGTCTTCTAGAGAATCTGCTTTGTACTTTTTGACCCCCCTGATACACTTGTTGAATTGACCAGATGCAAGTATTCCATTTGAGATATAGCCTGAAAGATGACTTAAACTCAAGCTAAGCTAAGCTAAGACCTGCTCCTAAGAAAAGCTCACCCTGCAAAGTCCAAGTCCTCTGCTGGCTGTTCGGTGAAGTGCGACTCTCCCTCACAGGAATCTGTCCAAAAGTGCAAAGGTGACCAAAGGCCCAAAGGTGACCCTAACCCTAACCCAGCAACAAGAAGAAATGTGCTGTCAGAAGCACAAACTGACTCACCGAGGATCCTCTCAAACTCGTCATCATCGACATCCTCCAAGCTGTCATTGTCGTCGTTGTCTTCTCGCGGCCGACGAAAATGCTTCTCCTGCAGACGCTTCTTGAAGAAACTGATATGTGGAAAATATTCACTTGAGCACATTCTGAATTTACTCTCATACGTCTTAAAGGGGAACTGCACTTTTTTGGGGAATTTTGCATATCATTCACAATCATTATGTAAGACAACAACACATGTTTTTCTTTTTTAATATGTATTCTAAATATTAAATAAATGCGATCAGAAATCGCTTACAATGGAGCCTATTGGAGTCGCTCGATTCTGCAATAGGTGACCGGTGCAGTGGATGTCGAGTGGATACGGTTAACAATGTGAGAGTCCAGTCCATAGTGGCACTTACTGTACATGGTCTGCTGTCATTAGCATGCCAACTGCTAGAATGATTCATAATCCTCGCAAAGAAAAAAGGGATGGACCCAAGCATCTTCCACGAGCAAGGAATCGATGAAGCATCTTACCAATCGATGTAATCATAGGCACACACGCTAGTGATCACAGTGCCGCTATAAATAGGTCGTCTTTGTTAGCGCTTTTAACAATATCACTAATACTTTGGTAATATTTAAGTCACAAAATATAAATGGAGTATTGTTGGCGCTTTTTGGATGTTCTTTTGGGGTGGTTTGGGCGGAATAGAGGACCTCACAGTGGCTCTGCTGTAACAGATTTATTTACGAATTACAATGCAATGAAAAAAAATACATCCGTCGTCATGTCTTTCAAAATTATTGTGAAAGATAGGCAAACATTTTTTATAAAAAGTGTAGTTTCGCCTAGACAAAGTTCTAATAAAAAAGATTCAGGCAACTCACCGATAAAAGAAGATTTCATCCACAGGAATCTGACTTTCTTCTTTGGACACAAAGTCTTGGCTGTTCACTGACAGGGAAACAAAGTTTGAAGTATTATTATTGGAAAAGTAGAGCACACAAATTATGAACACTTTAATTTACATATCAAAAAGTTGTTTGTTTACATCTTACCTGCCACAGGCCTCACAAATGAGTGTGATCTCTGTTTGTGTGAAACCACCGCAGTGTCCGTGTTCTCTACAACACATCATCATATTCATTAAACTGTGTGTGCGTGTGTGTGTATGTGTGTGTGTGTGTGAGTGTGAGTGTGAGGGCTTGTGCGTCTTTACGTTTGCCTTTCAGCTGTTTGGGGTTTCTGAAGACAAATCTGTCCAGGAAGCGAATGAGAGTGAAGTCCTGAAGGGGGTCTCCAGAATACGTAATGAAGTCATCCTGGGGACGTAAAGTCGCATTACGATGGTTATGGTATCAATTTGGATTAAGACCATGAAAAACAATAATACAATAAAACAATATTACAAAGACATTAAAGTCAATAAAATATTCACCTGCAGAAGTGTTTTAGCAAAGAGTGACACTGACGGGTGAAAGTGCAGCGACAACTGAGGAAGTAAAGAGGAAGTAACATCAAAGACAACAAAGATGGAGGCTTCAATTAAACTACAATATATTAAAAATCATGTTTAATAAACACTTTTGTCTATCAACATTATTATTACTTTTGAATGCTGTCTAAAGATGAGACATCCATGCAGACATCAATATTCTGATCAATAAATAATAGTAATATACTACAACATTGCTAGGTAGTACTTATAAGTATAAAAGTGTAGCGCAGTAGACTCCATTGTTACTTTAATAGTATACACACTACAATTTGTAGCACTACATAATTACTTAGTAGTACGCACACTACAACTTGTAGTACTGTTTTTACTTAGTAGTACGCACACTACAACTTGTAGTACTACGTTATTACTTAGTAGTATGCATACTACCCCTTGTAATATTACATTGTTAATTAGTACACACTCTACAACTTGTAGTATTACATATTTTTTTAGTACACACACCACAACTTATAGTTAAACTTTATTACTTAATAGTACCTTAAGGGCATTCAATCGATCGCAACTGAACTGTTTGGTTTGTGTTAGAAGACGTTTCGCCTCTCATCCGAGTAGGCTTCATCAGTTCGTGCTCATAGACTTAGATTGGTCAGATCTAGTCAGTAGATCTGACCACTCTAAGTCTATGAGCACAAACTGATGAAGCCTACTCGGATGAGGCGAAACGTCTTCTAAGACAAACCAAATAGTCCAGTTGACCTGGATGAAGGAGAACATTCATTGACATACTAAATAGTACACACCAATCAACTTGTATTATTGTGTTATTACTTAGTACACACACTAAAATTTGTAGTATTATGTTTTACATAGTATTACACACACTACAATAGTAGTGTAGTTACTTTTTACTTACAAAACTTTGAATAATGAACTTATTCAAATAATTATAATTTCTAATTCAATAATTACCAATCAAAGATAAGCAATACGTGTGTGTGTGTGTGTGTGTGTGTGTGTGTGTGTGTGTGTGTGTGTGTGTGTGTGTGTGTGTCTCTTCTTACTCGCTGTAGTTCCCACAGTGTGCTATACTCTGCACCACAGAAAAGTGGATTCCTGTTCAGCGGATCATATTTCTGCATGTGCTTTACGCCTGTACACACAGGAATTAATGAGTGGTGATGACGATGACGGGATGTGGCCAAAGGTATGGACCTTCAAGGTTCCGGTGATGGACCCATGACGACGCAGGGTTGGACTCCTTTGGTTCCGCAGCTTCTTGCGGCTTGTCTGTGTCAATGAAGCGCTCCTCTTCATCATCATCATCTTCTTCAGGAAGGTCTTTGAATTCTTCTTCAGCGTCCTAAAGACAACACAGCTTGTTCAATGCGGCCACTTGAGGAAAATCAACATCTTTTATTTCGAAAGGACCACATACCGTTTCCTGCTGCAGCAGCATCTTCAGGCCCGGCTTGGCCTTCATGACCTCTGACACCAGGAAGAGAGCACTGCAGGCAAAGTTGGCGCCCTGCTCGGCACTGACTTGCAGCAGACGCTTGACGAAGGCTTTGATTCGCCGCAGCACGATGTCTGCTTTCAGAGACTTGTAGAGAAGGTTCAGGAACATGTTCTGTCTGGACGACATTGACAGGCCGGGATCCAGCATCTTCCTGTGGAGAAGACGAGGAACAGAAGCTCCTTCATCAGAGACAAGTGTCGACATTGCGGCGTAAAAGATATTTATCGCCAGCGATAAATAGCACCCTGTGCTGGTATTGGAACTACACAAAGCTATTTTGCCGTGAAAATTGATGACTAAAACAAGGCTGGAATGATCAAAGACAAAAACATTAACAAATTACGACTGGTGCTGGGAGTAAAAGGGGCAGGGCCAGTACCTGTACAAGGCCAGGTAATAGCGGTCGGAGATGCTCTGCTCAGCGTCCATCACTTGGAAAAGCAGCATTAGCGCCTGCACGGCCGTGTTGAACCTCACCATGTGCACCACTTTGAATAGCGTGTCCATTTGCTCCTTCACCTTCTCGTCGCCGGTGTTGGCGTACGGGTACGCCCGATTGACACCCGACAGCAGCACACTCAGCATCTTGGAGTCCACGTCCTTCTTCTTGACGCAGATGCGGAAGAAGGAAAAGTAGATGCCGATGAGTTTGGCGGCCAGCTCGGCCTCGTCGTGGCTGAGGCGCACCTGACTGAGGAAGCAGACGGCATAGTACTGAGCCTTGGCGCTGATGTTGGTGCGGAACATGAGGCACTCCACCTCGCAGCAAACAACTGCTTTCATATTGGGGTGTTTGTGAAGCAGTGTCTCCAGTAGGTGCGAAGCCTTCGCGGCCATCTTGTACTCGGGGTCGCCCACCTTGTTGACCAGCTGGACCAGCAGCGCCCTCTCCTGTTCGGGCCGCGAGCACAGCAGCTCGTGGGCGGCGGCCAGTGCCTTAACCTTGGTGGCGGCCACGGTGTCGTGAGCCACCTCGTCCAGCGCCGCCACAAACTGTGCCACGTGGTGCTTCAGCTGGTGCTCGAAGTACCACAGGATGAGCCGGCGATCGCGGGCGTCGCGGTTGCCGCTGGCCATTTCCTCCAGCTTGTCGAAAGGGTGCTGGTCAAAGGGGCGGAGCTTTCTGTTCTCAGGGAGTAGGTCGGAGAGGAGCAGCTCTTTCAGAGTGTCAAGAGCCATCAGGCTCATCCTGCGACTGCCCTTCTTCTTCACCATGGACACCAGGCTCTCCACGTGCTCCAGCATGTGCACCGGAGCGTCCTGGATCAGAATCGTCATGGCCGCCATCCTGTCTGCCAGCACGCCGGAAGAGACCACTGTCTTCATCCAGGCCAAGTTGGCTCCTTTCTGCAGCTTCTTCTTGCTCTTGAAGAGCTCCACGTCGGCCTGAAAGAGCTGCTGGGCCAGCGTCTTGTACTGCATCACCAAGCTGGGGTCCTGTGGGGCCGACGAGCCCTCTGTGCTATAGTCCATGTTGTGCCATTTGTCGCCGGGTTTGATCAGCAGGACTATCCTGCGCTGGAACTCAAACACGTTTTGTTTGACTCTTTTCGCCGGAGCAGCTTTGGTTGTCTTCTGCTGCTTCTCTGAAACCCTCACCAGAGAGTTGCATGTATTTTCCTCAACAGAACTCTTTGTTCTGGACCTTTTGCTGGCGTTCTCTGAAATTATATTTCCCTCAGTTTTGTCTGGCAGGATCTGTTTGTCAGCTTGCCCCCGAATGCCTAATGAAGCAATGAAGTTTTCCAGTTCTCCTTCCTTCAGGTCGTCTATGGCGCCTTTTTTTCCTCCGTCTACCAGCTCTTTGGAAGTGTCCAGGTTGCACAGGAGTGTGAAGTCAGCCTGCAGACAAAAACTTTTATTACTCATTTAAAATTGGTGTTGCCAAGTCCGTTAGCGACTTTGAGCTTGTTTTTTTTTTTCAAAGTCATTTGCAAATCTAGTGAGTCACAGGTTACGTTTTTTGGGCTTATTTTTAAACTAGTAGTAGCATATTTGGGCGTGCTTTTCTGTCTGTGTAGTAGGTAGTTTCTCTTTTTTCCAGCTCCATTTCTTAGGTTTCGTGCCCACGTAGAACATCGAATCAGCACACCCCCAAACAAATACTTAAAGTGCTGTTTGCAACAGTTTTCAAAGCAAAAACTATAACAAAAACGCCAAAGGCGAGCTTATGTTACCATTAGTGGTTTTAATACAACACATTTGTCTTACGGTTGTCTATATACTTCACACAATTACAAAGCTTATGTAATAATTTTTTTTACCGGCCTCAATAAAATGATTGGTGTTTACGGCTGTCACTCACTCTGTCTCGTGAAAAGGTATGCGCAGGGAGCGTGTGCACACATACAAAAGCAGTCCAAGGGAAGCAACAATTTGCAGTCCTGTTGTTATGATAAAATATACATTCAATGACATCTCACGACTATCTATCCAAATAGCTATTATTTGCTAATGCCTAACAATACCTAGAGCTAATACACGTGCATGTGTAACGTATGTACGTAGTTACGTCATTATCCTAGAAGCCGTAAGAGGGCGGGATATAATGCTTAAAATACATTGGAAAGTTAGCGCCCTCTAGGCATATGTGTAAAAACAGCCCGTTAATGTATGTACAGTAGAGATGGCGTTATGGCTCTTTAAAAGAAGACTGCGTTCTGCATCGTTTCTTTCAAAAAGCTGTTTAGAAAACTGTATTGGTGCTATAATTGTACTGTATTAGGCCAGTTTTTATTTTGGAAACAATCACTGACAGTTAGATTGGATCAGAATATTTCAAACGTACACACCCCACCAATATATACTCTATTTTTGGGAACATTTATGGAATGTATTTGGCTTGTGAGTTATTATTAACATTCCATAAGGTGGTGCAATATTAAGCCAGCACAGTGGCACAGTGCTTCACAATACAAAGGTCCTGAGTTCAATCCCGGGCTCCGGATCTTTCTGTGTGGAATTTGTATGTTCTCCCCGTGACTGCGTGGGTTCCCTCCGGGTACTCCTGCTTCCTCCCACCTCCAAAGACATGCACCTGGGGATAGGTTGATTGGCAACACTAAATTGGCCCTAGTGTGTGAATGTGAGTGTGAATGTTGTCGGTCTATCTGTGTTGGCCCTGCGATGAGGTGGCGACTTGTCCAGGGTGTACCCCGCCTTCCACCCGAATGCAGCTGAGATAGGCTCCAGTACCACCCGCAACCCCAAAAGGGACAAGCGGTAGAAAGTGGATGGATTGGTGCAACATTGGCGTCTTTGAGTTTTCCCCCGTCTAAAAAAACTTCATGGCACAATTAAATGTATACACCTATAACATTTGTATATTTACAACAAAACTAAAAAAAACAGGACATGTCTGTGCACATTTGTCTTGAATTAGGATAGTTCTTCTAAAATAGTAGGGGGTGCGCTGTCAGCGGGGCGAGCGTGACATCCAGGAACATGCTTTTTTTGCCGTAGTAAAAGCGTATGTAGCGCTTGGCTTCACTGTGAATACGGTGGGAGACAAGTGAAGACTGATGTGTTGTTTTCTTTAATGTTAATAAGGATACAATGTCATGCAGACTGAGGTGTACTTATAACATTTTATGATAATTGTGTTTGTATAGTAAAGTAATAAAGCTATCTATATTTTTCACAATGCCTGTTGGACTTATTTTAGTCTTGTTTGTTTCATAGCGCTGGTTTCTTGTCGCTCTAACGAGATCTGGGAAACGGCTTCTCTCTGAAGCGGAAAAATCCATCCACTTTCTACCGCTTGGCCCTTTTGGGGGTGCTGGAGCCTATCTCAGCCTTTTGGGGGTGCTGGAGCCTATCTCAGCTGCATTCGGGCGGTAGGCGGGGTACACCCTGGACAAATCAAAAGTGAAAAAGTATATTTCAAGTACACTCTGAGTACATGTATGCAAAGATTACCTTACTATTAACGAAGCCTAAACATGACATTATACATGTTATACAGTAGGTTTGGTTAATTGTTTTTGTTTGCGGATGACTCGGCCCTGCTGGTATCCAGCAAGGACAAGTCACAGGTGGAGAAAATCCTCAGTGCTGAACTCTGTAGAATTTGCACCTGGCTCGCTGACAACAAGCTATCAATACACTTGGGTAAAACGGAATCCATCCTATTTGGGTCCCACATCAACTTTAAGAAAGTCAGTGACTTCACTATAAAAGTGGGTGACATTGTTATCACAAGGAAGGATGAGGTCACCTACCTAGGTTCCATTCTAGAGGCTAATCTTTCCTGTGATAAAATGGCAACCAAGGTAATCAAAAAGGTCAACCAACGAATGAGATTTCTCTACAGAATCTCCTCTCTGGTCAACAAAAGCACCATGAAGATTCTAGCGGGAACTCTCGTTCAACCCTTTTTCGATTACGCATGCACCTCCTGGTACCCTAGCACCTCCAAAACCCTCAAATCTAGACTCCAAACATCCCAGAACAAGCTAGTCAGATTACTTCTAGACCTCCACCCCAGATCACACCTCACTCCTACCCACTTCTCCAAAGTGGGCTGGCTCAGGGCGGAGGACAGAGTAAAACAACTTGCACTGAGCCTAGTCTATAAAATCCGCTACACCTCCCTGATACCGAAGTACATGTCAAACTACTTCCTTAATGTAAATGACCGACATAACCACAACACCAGGGGGAGCTCCACTAACCACGTTAAACCCAGATTCCGAACTAACAAAGGTCTTAACTCATTCTCTTTCTATGCCACATCAATATGGAATGCACTCCCAACAGGTGTAAAAGAAAGGGCATCTCTATCCTCCTTCAAAACCGCACTAAAAGAACACCTCCAGGCAACTACAACCCTATACTAACACGCCCCCTTCCACATAATACCTCTTTGGATTATAAATAATTAAATAATTAAAATAATATATAAAATAAATAAATAAATAATTTAAATAATCAAATGTAAACAAACAATCAAATGTAGACACTTTTTTTTATACTTTCTGATGTCCACTACTTGCTATACATATCCTACCAAGTCAGTCCTACACTGTTTCAATATCCATTTCTCTGATGATGCAATTGTTGATGCTGATTGTTGATGACTGAAGTGTTGATACCAACCAAACCTAACCCCCTGCCCCCCCACCATATCCCACACCCCGGATTGTAAATAATGTAAATAGTTCAATGTATATACTCTGATGATTATCTTGTGTGATGACTGTATTATGATGTTAGTATATATTTGATAGTATTTGATAGTATATATCTGTATCATGAATCAATTTAAGTGGACCTCGACTTAAACAAGTTGAAAAACTTATTCGGGTGTTACCATTTAGTGGTCAATTGTACGGAATATGTAATTCACTGTGCAATCTACTAATAAAAGTTTCAATCAATCTCAACTCACCCGAGTACCACCAAGCAGCAGAACTTCCTTCAGATTGAACTCGTCGTCCCCCGTCTGGTCTTCATCGTCGTCCAAGTCTTCATTGTCATTTTCGCCGCCGTCTTCAGGCTCCATATCGTCTTTTAAGTGATGAATTGGCATTTTTTCAGCCGCTTTTCTTGTTTTGCTTTTCTTGTTTTTGGCCGCCATGCTACTGCCGCATGAGGGAGAGAGGACGCACAACCCGGAAGTGGGAGACGTACGTCCGGAAGTCGACTTGTTCCTTAAAAAAATATTTGTAAAAAGAACCACACAAATATTACAATATTGGACATAATAATAAATTGTAAATATTATTTGTTTATTTTGATTCTGCAAACTCTAACACGATTTCGGAGATGTATTTCATCCAATCGAATTTTCCGGAAGTACGTACCAGTTTGTCGAATCAGAAGGCATGTTGTTTTTACGACTCCCTAATTAGTTTTTCAAAATAAAATAGTTACTGGCAAATGTGCAGAGCAGTCTATTTTTTAGGGTCTATTTGGTTAAAAAAGGTTAAATTGACGTAATTTAACTAATTCAAAGTATAGATTCTCATATTTTGATGTATTCAAACCCTAAAATATGAGAGTGGGCAGTTGTACAAGTACTCTTACTGTGAAATAATATCCAGTCTCATTCCAGTCCCCTTGAATGTGTTAGCATTAGCTTATTGCTCGCCCACTATTATATCACACGCCATCTTACTTACATGACTATTTAAACGTGTGTGCTACCAACTAAAACAATCGTCTTTGTCAGTTTGTTGTCTTATTGACACACGTGTCGCTAATGCTATGCTAACGCTCATCTTGCCGTCAGAGAAGGTTGCTGAATGTGTTGAAAACATAAGCACTTAGGAGATGTTATTATTCATTGTATTCAGTATGTTTGTTGACACTTAATAAGAACAATGATGCTTCTTCGTGCTGCCAAGACACATCATTTGTCCACTTTGATTCATTCTGTCAGTCCAGCGGCAGCAGGTAAGATACATGATTTGATATTTATAGATAACTGTTATGTTTTGTCATTGAAACTTGACCCTACCCGTTTAATTTGTATTGTTGATAAATTGTATGTGCCCAATAGTACTTAATTAAAATTAAAAAAAATAGTGTCCAGATGTACCTGATGTTGTGACGGGTAAATTTATAAAATCATGCTGTGTTGTCATGGTGATGGCGAGCAGCGCCACGCAGACTTCAGTATACATCTTCTCCAGAGGACAAGAATGGACCATCCATGCTGCGACACCTGATTTCCAAAATTAAAGCCACCGGTCCAATTTCTGTTTCTGAGTACATGAGGGAGGCGCTCACCAACCCAGTGACGGTTTGTGACGTCACTTTCCCCCCCCCCAAAGAGACAGCAGGCCGCTCACGGTTGTCGTGTGGTCTCAGGGTTACTACGTGAGGAACAACATGCTGGGAGCTGAAGGAGACTTCATCACGTCACCTGAGATCAGCCAAATCTTTGGAGAGGTAAGAACACTTGTAACATGACCTCAACATCCGTTCTAACACCTTCTCCGTCATACAGTTGCTGGCCGTGTGGGTCATTAGCGAGTGGATGGGGGCGGGGCGACCTAATCAGCTGCAGCTGGTTGAGCTCGGACCTGGAAAAGGATCTTTGGCCAGCGACGTTCTTCGAGTACGTTTTGGATTGCTCTGAAAGCTGTTTTTCACTGGTGAACCTTCATTAGGGCATTGTGCTGCTTGTGCAGGTTCTGGGTCAGCTCCAGTCAGTGCTGGGCGGGGCTTCGGTGTCGCTCCACCTGGTGGAAGTGAGTCCTGCTTTGAGTCGCCTCCAGGCCCAAAGTCTCACTGGGACCAGGAGCCAGGAGGCAGACAGCGAGGATGACCCTGTTTACCGCCAAGGCCGAACAGACGGCGGCGTGCAGGTGTCTTGGTACCGCTGCTTAGAGGACGTCCCCCGTGGTATGACACACTGTGACGCTCTATGACACAAACGCTTTGAAGTTGATGTCTTTATGTCTGACGGTTCAGGCTTTAGCATCTTTCTGGCTCACGAGTTCTTTGACGCTCTTCCCATTCACAAGTTTCAGGTAGCAAGAAAAAGTGCCATTGCTGGTTCTCCCACCAGGGGGCACTACAGGTTTCTAATGCTTCTTCTTTGGTGGCAGCGCACCAAGAGAGGCTGGAGAGAAGTGATGGTAGACATCGACCCGGACAACCCAGGTCAGCTGAGGTTTGTGGTGGCGCCGTCGCCCACGTTGGCGTCAACCACGTTGGTGCAGGTGAGTGTCTGCTGGGTCATGTGACCAATCCCACTGCACGGTTATTCCAGCTGAAAAGGCAATTTCTACACACATTTCCTCCTAGTTTTATTATTGACATGTTAGTGTGTGTCAGGCGGATGAAAGGCGGGATCATGTGGAGGTGTGTGCAGAGGGCGGAGTCATCATTCAGCTGCTGGCCCGTCGGGTGGCGGAAGAGGGTGGGGCTGCACTGATCGGCGACTACGGCCACGATGGGACCAAGACAGACACGTTCCGAGTAGGAAGATGATGTCACATTGGAACGTTGAGCTCTGATTGGCTGTGATGTTTTTTGACATCTTCCCACCAGGGGTTTAAAGGTCACCAACTCCATCAGGTCCTGACAACTCCGGGCTCGGCCGACCTCACCGCCGACGTGGACTTCAGCTACTTGCGCCGTGTGGTGGGAGGAGGCGTGGCCTGCCTGGGACCTGTCAGTCAAAGGACGTTCCTGAAGAACATGGGCATCGACACGCGCATGCAGGCGAGTCCGCTTGTGACACTGGTCCTTGGAAACACGGCTGAAGGTGTGCTTTTGTCCAGGTTCTGCTGAGGAACTGCAGCGACTTGACCACCAGGCAGCAACTGATCAGCAGCTATGACATGCTGACCCACCCCGCCAAGATGGGCGAGCGCTTCCACTTCTTTGGCCTGCTGCACCTTAGCCGCTTTGCCAAACCCAAGACGGCCACCGGGCTCAAGCTGGAGAAAAAGAGCCCGGCTCAGCTTCCTGTTGCTGGATTCACTGACATGAGCTTCTCTTGATCAGGTCAAACAGAACCTATAACAGACACTGTTGAGGAAACATAAACAGAACAGGAACTTCATGAGGACATATGGAACTTTTATGACACTTCTTGTAAAGTTAAAGGTCATGAAGCAGGTGGAGAAGATTGATTGAATTCCTCAACGTTGAAGAGGTTTGATAGCAGCACGCCAACACAGAAGAAGAAGAAGAGTCCGACAAACAGCTTTACAACTTTGTGAATCAATAAAAAATGCTTGGCCGTCAATCTGCTGTCTCCATGGTGATGATTTCCCAAGAAGCCACTAGGAGTCCTCGTCCATGTGGTCCAGGTTGGGGGAGGAGATGAATTGTTTAGGGTAGCAGAGATCTCGCTCGTCAGCGTACTCCTCCCAGCGGCAATCGTCGCTCTCGTGCGTGATGTAGCGCTCGCCACGCTGTGTCTCAAACTCCCGCAGGTCCAGCCAGGTGTGGTAGTCCTGCGGGGACGGATCACACGCTCAGCCAAGACAGGCAGGGAGATGCGGGTCATGTGACGGGTTACCTGCAGCCATGGGTGACTCAGCGACTTGTCCACGCTGTAGCGTTTCCTCATCTTCACCTGCAGCAGATTGTTGATCAGGTCCGTCGCTATGGAGACGAGAGATATTTGCATTTTTTATATGACAGAAATACACAGCAACTTTTGAGTCATTGATTACATTTGAAAACATGCTGCAGTCAGCCACCAGGGGGCTCTCAGCACGCATCAAGTGTGCCAAAGTGGGGTCAGGTGGCCATTTTTGTTTCACAGTTTATTTTTTTATCTACTCTTTGCATATAGCCAAATTTTAAAAAATTATATACACTAATTAGCTTTGTCAGAAATAACATAAAGCTAATAATTCTGTATTTTGTTTGCATTTTTAACACAAACAATTTAAAACTCCGTTTACTATTAGTGGGCGTGTTGCCTGTGATCTACTAATTGATAACTGGTGCAGTCTGCCTTATTTAAATTAGGTTTTTGCACGTACTATGCTACTTACACCATTGAGACGCTCATTTAGGGCACATCCATGTTATCATGCTGCTACCTGTGGAATTTTGGTATGGTTTGTACACTGTGATGTACCACTTTTTATAGGCATTTTTTGAAGTATCTAAAACATAACCTATTTTTAGCCCGCTGAAGGTGCGCCCTGGGAGATCCTAGCACTAACTGAGTGTGCGCTGATCCAGTTGCAAAAAAAGGCATATTGCAAAAGGTTTTTTAAATATAAGAGATAAATTAATATCTCCCATATAAAAAAATGAACGTCATCAAAAATAATGCCAGCACACACAAAAACACATCAATTGAATATGTTTTCATCAGCTCCTTAAGTCCTCCAGCAGCTATAACATTATCAAATAAAATTATTGAATAGAAAATATGTTTAATATTTTTATTTTTGACAGTCCATATATGTTGACAAGCGTGCGTAGGACGGAAATTAAGCGCGATCGCCTCCTTTCTCACAGCTATTTCTGCGCAACTGCCATTTTGCACAGCCTTTATAAACATAGAAAAATAAAGATGCAAAACAGCGGCCGCAGAACAGTTTTATTCGTGATAAATCACACTACGTGTGTGCTAAATAATTATATTTGCATCTCCTACTTCCAGTATTGTGGGAGTTCTAATGTTTAGCATATATTATGCATATTCATGAAGACAGACACACAATCCTTTGTGCACAAGTTTAGTAGATCAGCTTTTCACATGTTTTACCTTTAGTAGATCAGGCCCTTAGTGTAGTAGCATAAGGAAGTACAAAAACAGATGAAAACCCTAACATTTGAATATTTTGCAAAAGTCCATTTATGTAAGCAATTCAACTTCAAATGTGAAACTAATATGTGATATTAACTCATTACATGCAAAGTGAGATATGTCCAGCCTTTATTTGTTATACTTTTGATGATCATGGCTTACACTTTTTGAAAACCCCAAATTTTCCGAGATGTTCAATTAGAGGTTTTCATGAGCTGTAAGCCATAATCATCAAAATTATATCAAAATAAGGCTTAAAATAACTTGAATTGCATGTTATGAGCATATGTCATATATTAGTTTCACCTTGTAAATCGAATTGCTGGAAGAAACAAACCTTTGCACAACATTCACAATATTGAGTTTCACTTTTACTGTGTTATCTTATTTTTGATACTTGTACCATAGATAGCAGCTACTAAACCTACTTTTACTAAAGTAGCTCCGTCAGACAAAACATTCTATTTATCCCAAACAAACGGTTCGGCTACCTTTCTCCGAAATTTCTTTCCAGGGATTTGGCGGGTACATGAAGGCGGCGTTCTGGATCTGGTCGTTGATGTCCTCGTCCTCGTTAAAGGGGAAAGTTCCGCTCAAACTGACGTAGACGATGACACCCACAGACCACATGTCCAGAGAGCGGTTGTAGCCTTTGCTGCGGAGAACCTCCGGCGCCAAGTAGGCCGGGGTTCCCACCACGGAGCGGCGGAAGGACTTTTCCCCGATGATGCGAGCGAAGCCGAAGTCACACAACTTCACCTGCCGAGGAGAAGCAGTCGCGAGTCACAGGCGGTTCTAATAGATCTATCAGAGCTTTGTGTTTGGACCTGAGGAAAGGGTTCCGCCGACGCCAGGAGAACGTTCTCTGGCTTCAGGTCACAGTGGACGATGTTCTTGAAGTGGAGATGTCTGAGGGCCACTAAGATCTGCACACACAAACACGTTTATGTTCGATTCTCAGTAAATGGTTGTGGGGCCGCCCACCTGCGTGACCAAGAACTTGGTGAGACGTTCTGGCAAGCGGCTCTTCTCGCTGGATAGAATCATTTCCAACATGTCGCCGTGAAGCTTCTCCATGACCACAAACACCTGCTCTGGGGTCTCGAACATGCAGTCCAGGTTAACGATGCCGGGGTGGTGGAGGTTCTGATAGAGCAGCAACACAAGCAGTGAAAAAGGAATGTGTTCTGCTGGGGTCAGTGCTAACGAGCCCTGAGGCACGCTACCTGCAAGATGGCGACCTCGTTGCGCAGCTGGCTCTCCTGCTTGGTGGGAAACCTCATCTTGTCGATGATCTTGATGGCCACGTCTTTTCCCGTCTTCCTGTGTTTACCTGGCAAAAACAGCCATCAACTTTCAGAACCTCCAGAGTCTACATCACAGCGGAAGACCTCACCTCCGTAGACAATCCCAAATTGTCCGGAACCGAGCACGTCGTCTGCAAATATCTGATAGACGGAGCTGATATCCTGCAGGAGGAAGATGAGGAAGTTATTATGTTATGATGTTGATGAAGAAAATGAAGGACTCACCACGTTCTCCTGGATGTGAGAGTTACAAACAGATATGCTGAGGGAGAGTTCCTCTGTGGAGAAACAAGAATGTTTATTAGAATAAGAACAGACACAATTCTGTTCAAGGGGCACAAACAACTCTTGAACAAGAGAGTAAGACATGTCAATTTTACAACTGAAAACCTGAAAGTAAAATCTGACGAATTACTCCTTAAATTACCAAAACAATCCTACCTGAAGAGATTTGTGAAAAGGTGATGAATTTCACAACCAAAGCCCAACTTATATAACATAAAATAACCAATGTAAGACAAACAAGAAAGTTCAAAGATTACAACTTAATAATAACTCCTCCACATGGACCAGCTCTAAACTCTCGGCAGGGTCCTCGATGGTGCATGGGAGATTACCCAACCAGTCTACATGTGCTTTGTGGACTTGGAGAAGGCATTCGACCGTGTCCCTCGAGAAGTCCTGTGGGGAGTGCTCAGAGAGTATTGGGTATCGGACTGTCTGATTGTGGCGGTCCGCTCCCTGTATGATCGTGTCAGAGCTTGGTCCACATTGTAAGTAAGTAAGTAAGTCGGACCCGTTTTCAGTGAGGGTTGGATTCTGCCAGGGCTGCCCTTTGTCACCAATTCTGTTCATAACTTTTACGGACAGAATTTCTCGGCGCAGCCAGGGCATTGGGGGGATCCTGTTTGGTGCCTGCAGGATTAGGTCTCTGCTTTCTGCAGATGATGTGGTCCTAATGGCTTCATCTCGCCAGGATCTTCAGCTCTCACTGGATCGGTTCGCAACCGAGTGTGAAACAACTGGGATGAGAATCAGTACCTCCAAGTCCGAGTCCATGGTTCTCGCCCGGAAAAGGGTGGCGTGCCATCTCCGGGATGGGGTAGAGATCTTGCACCAAGTGGAGGAGTTCAAGTACATTGCAATCTTGTGGGAAGAGTGGATCGTGAGATCGACAGGCGGATCGGTGCGGCGTCTTCAGTAATGCGGACACTGTATCAATCTGTTGTAATAAAGAAGGAGCTGAGCCGGAAGGCAAAGCTCTCAATTTACCGGTCAATCTACGTTCCTATTCTCACCTATGGTCATGAGATTTGGGTTATGACCGAAAGGACAAGATCACGGGTACAAAATTAGTTTCCTCCGTCGAGTGGCAGGGCTCTCCCTTAGAGATAGGGTGAGAAGCTCTGCCATCCGGGAGGAGCTCAAAGTAAAGCCGCTGCTTCTCCACATCGAGAGGAGCCAGATGAGGTGGTTTGGGCATCTGGTCAGAATGCCCCCCAAATGCCTCCCTGGGGAGGTGTTTAGGGCACGTCCGATCGGTAGGAGACCACAAGGAAGACCCAGGGTGCGTTGAAGCGACTATGTCTCCCAGCTGGCCTGGGAACACCTCGGGATCCCCCGAGAAGAGCTGGACGAAGTAGCTGGAGAGAGGGAAGTCTGGACTTCTCTGTTTAGGCAGCTGCCACGCGACCCGACCCGACCTCGGATAAGCGGAAGAAGATGAATGGGTGGATGATTTTGAATCGAGAATCGTTTTAAATCGAGAATCGATTCTGAATCGAATCGTTACCCCCAAGAATCGAATCGTGTGGGGCTCAAACATTCACAGCCCTAACATTGGTTTCGATGTCACCTCCCTGTTCATCTGTATTCTAATCCAGGATGTAGTAGGGACTGTGAGGCAACGTCTTTTAGATCAGTGTTTTTCAACCTTTTTAGAGCCAATGTACATTTTTTTCATTAAAAAATTAGTGAGGCACACTACCAACCAAAAATGTTAAATAAATGATACTCTGTAGCCGCCTATATTAACAATATAGTAATTATTATCAAAGTGTCTTGAATAAGAATCAAATAAACACAAACATTTATTTTATAATCTTTTATATTTCTTCTTTCAAATAAAAAGTGCACTTAACATGTCCACATCAAAAATACAGCTGGAACACGGAATGCCACAACAATGTGGTCTTAAAACTAAAGAGGTAGTAGAAAACTTCAACGTGTTTTGCAAACTCTAATTCTCTCCAAAAACATTCTGTTAGCAGGAATAAAGAAAATAATGCTTATTCTGACAGAAGCAATACTATTTGGGAACAATTTACTGTTACAATATGAAGAGTTTGAAGAGTTGCATGTACAAAATGTCAATTTCAGTATATTTTACTCACTTAGTGTGAGTGTTTGGATGAACACAGAGCTGATATCCTGGCTGGAATTGAAGACAGACACACATGGAGCTCTTCCTCAACAACCCTCAGTCTCTCTCTGTTTTTAGTTTTTATAGCAGTTAGGCTTGAGAAGATCACTTCACACAGATACAGTATGTTGTGGAAAATGGGAGTAATGTTAAAATAGCTTTGTTTGCCAGAATGGGGAAGTCATTGACAGCAGTCAACCAAAAACTGTCCAAAGGTCCAAACCACGATTTTGTCTCGGTTCAGTTAGTTCCTCCTGCTCCTGTAAAGTCATGTCCTTTCCAACAACTGCTGAGCTGTATGGGTCCCTAACCCAGTCAAGGCATTCAGTGAAAGCTGAAGAGAAATAAAATGACATATTTTCCTCCAGAGTTGTTAAATGTTCCCACTCACCATTTCTTGGTGAGTGGGAACATTTCAAGGTTGCCACGTCTCACATGTTGTTGCCAAAGATGCACCTTTGAGCGGAATATTATTGTATCCGTACTTGTGAGCAAGTTTTCATTTCGGCCTTGCATTCATGTGTTCAGTTCATTCAGATGATGAAAAATGTTCGCCAGGTATGCCAGCCTTGCACACCACACATCACTTGCAAGCAGCTTTGAGTAATTCGACCCCTCATTTGTCAGAAACATTTTAAGTTTCTCCTGCAGTTCATACACAAGGGCCAGCACCTTGCCGCTCGACAACCATCGGACCTCCCTATGAAACAGCAAGGCCTTATGCTCCGCTCTCATTTCCTCACACAAAGATTCAAATTTGCGGATTTTCAGAGATTGTGTCTTTACAAAGTTTACCATGTGCACAACATCATTCATCACAGGGGCTAGATCTTCTGGTAAAGTCTTGGCCACGAGGGCCTCACGGTGTAAGAAACAATGCATAACGATCACATCTGGATTTCTTTCCTTCACTCTGCTTACAAAGCCTTTGGTGATCCGACCATGGCTGCAGCTCCATCAGGGCAGACACTCATGCACAGTGGTTGAAAAACACTGTACTAGATGATCACACCTTACAAGATAGATCAACACTAAACCCAGAACAGATATGCCTATTCCTAGAATTTTGACTTAATACTACGTTACTTTGAACTTTTTACCGTCAAAAACAAAGTTGTGCCAATTGATCACCTGTATCCACAACTGTGGCAAACCTTTTACATGCAGGACATGGAAAAGAGAGCTCCGAGCTCTTTTAAGGGAACAGCACCAAGTCAGTCGTACAGATATGCGGATGACACATGGGTGAAAATCAGAAGCCAAAAAGTGCAACTCCTCACCGAGCACATTAACTAAATGGACAAAAACATCAGGTTCACAAGTGAGGATGTCAAAGACATTGGAGAAGACATTGGCTTCCATGTCGAGGTTTACCAAAACCCTACTTTTCGACTGACACCACCCATTGGAAAAACAAACTCGGTGTTATCAGAACCTTACAACACAGATCTGATAGCATTCCCACCAGCCCACAAGCCAGGGAGAAATAGCATAAGCATTTGAGGGAAGCCCTCAAAACCTGTGGCTACCCCAGCTCGTCGTTTGTGAAAAGTGCATCCAGTTCTAGAGGGAACAAGAACAGAGTGGATGAGAAAGAAAAAGGTGACAGGCACAAAAAAAATGTCATTCCATATGTATCAGGTCTATCTGCAAAAATTTGTGGGGATTTCACACAACATCCCAGTACACTTCAAACCAGGCAACACCCTGAGACAGAGACTGGTGCATCCTAAAGAACGGACACCCCGCACCCACAAAAACAATCTGGTGTATGATATCCAGTGTAATGATGAATGCACTGATTCATATATTGGGGAAACAAAACAACCACTAAGCCGACGCATGGCACAGCATAGACGGGCAAACTCTTCAGGCCAAGATTCAGCTGCCTACCTCCACCTCAGGGAGAAACAGCACTCCTTTGAGAGCAAAAAAGTACAGATTCTGGACAAGGAGGACGGATGGTACAAAAGGGGAGTAAGGGAAGCCATCTACATTGAAGTTGAAAAACCATCCCTAAACAGAGGAGGTGGTCTGCGACACCACTTATCACTCACATACAACACTGTCCTTTCAACTATTCCTAAAGACTCTGCAATTTAGCCTGCAACAAATAACAGGAATGAGAAACATTTTGGTCACACATGCACCTATTGTGCCATTTGTTACAACATGGAATGGAATGCTAACATGGGTGATTACGACTGATTTTGGGCTGATAGTGGTCGTTCCACAGCGAAACGTTTTGCCACACAATACCTCAATGCTAGCAAGGGGAAATTCTACTGACAGTTGTTTTTCTCACTACGATAGGGCGGAACTATCCTTGCCCTGGCACACTCTCCTGGAGTTGGAGTATAAATAGTTGGGCTTTTGGCACCCGTTGCTCGACGAGATCTGACCAATCTACATCTGTCAGCATGAACTGATGAAGCCTGCTTGGATGAGAGGCGAAACGTCTCCTAAGACAAACCAAACAGTCCAGTTGCTATCGATTGAATGCCCTGAGAATACAATGGCCTGGATGAATGAGAATGTCCACAGACAACAATGTTTATTTTCATGTGCCTGACAGTCAATTTCCACTAATAAGCTACTACTGAGCTTCTTTAATGGACTGTGATCAATACCTGCTGACATTCAGGTCAACTTACAGAACCTACAGCAATTTTTTTTTTTTTTGTCATAAAGAAATACAATTATGTGTGCTTACGGACTGTATCCCTGCAGACTGTATTGATTTATATTGATATATAATGTATATATTGTGTTTTTTATGTTGATTTAATAAAAAAAAAAAAAAAAAAAAAAAATATTATTATTATTTTTTTTTTTTTTTCAATTTCTTGTGCGGCCGCAGCCCGGAACCAACCGGTCCACGGACCGGTACCGGGCTTCGGCCCGGTGGTTGGGGACCACTGACCTACAGTACACAACTTCAGACCTCAACTGTGTCTAAAATAAAAAACTTGCATCAGTATATTTTAATAATTACAATTAGTACACTTAGTTCCGCGTGTGAATGCTGACAGTGTAGTGTAGTTTCCAAAATCTATTATTGTTATTGTACACTTACTGTAAGTAATATTCTTTATTTAACCAGTAAAAAATCCAATTGAGATTAAAAACCTAATTTTCAAGGGAGTCCTGGCCAAGAGACAGCAAAGGTACATATATAATTACATTTGTAATTATATTACACATTAAAATGACAGCATAGCCATCAAGTAAAGCAGTTACAAATAACTGAGGCAGCTTCAAATGTTTACAGTTTAGATTTAAAAGCATTTGAGGATAAACAGTCAGCTTCCAGTCTCTGTGTAGCATGTTCCAAGCACAAGAGGCTGCATAGACAAAAGCTTTTTTCCTCAGCTCTGTGTGAGCAAAAGGGACAGAGAGCAACAGCTGATCGTTGGAGCTCAGTGCATAAGAGTCTGTACTTTTCTGTGTAATCAATGTACACATGTAAGAGGGCAATACGCCCAGAAGAGTCTGATAAATAAAAAGTGTAGCAATGACACTGTCTCCTAGTGCAGTGGTCCCCAACCACCGGTCCGCGGACCGCCGATTGGTACCGGGCCGCACAAGAAATAAAAATAAAAAATAAAAATAAAAAATGTTTTTAATTTATTTTTTTAAATTAAATCAACATAAAAAACACAATATGTACATTATATATCAATATAGATCAATACAGTCTGCAGGGATACAGTCCGTAAGAACACATGATTGTATTTCTTTATGAAAAAAAAAAATATATATATATATTTTTTTTTTTTTTAAATATATATATATTTTTTTTTTAACCCCCACAGGTCCGTGGGACAAATTTTCAAGCGTTGACCGGTCCGCAGCTACAAAAAGGTTGGGGACCACTGTCCTAGTGGACAGAGAAAGGCCATCCCACCTGGGAGTACAAGTGGTGTGTCAAGGTTCTACAGTTTGTGACGAACCTCATGGTAACCCGAGTCGACCATCTGAAGACAGGAACAAATAGCATTCATATATATGCAGGGAATTAACAGCCTGTTCCAGAGATGATCCAAAGCAATAAATAATTGTATCATCAGCATAAATATACATAATCTCATCAGAGAAATGTTGTTCTAAATATTTGATGTACAAGATAAATAGGAGGGCCCCAAAACAAATTGCTGTGGCACCCCCTTATGAACATTAACACATTCCAAATGAAAGCCCTCATGTTCACTGGGTCCTGTTATCTAAATATTTTGAAAACGATTTGACCTTTTTGATAAGCAAAGTGCATTGATTTCAAAGCTGTCTAAAAAAGGACCAATCAGTGGCAGAATTACTTTGTCTGGCCTTATCCCACACCGTATTACACTCATGAATTCTGTGTGCCAGTTCTAGAGAAAACCAGGGATTTGCTCGCCCCTTCACTCTGCGTTTCTTTAAACGTGCATGTTTATTTATAATTTGCCTGAAAGGTATTTAAAAAATGTCCAAGCTAGCTCTACATCTAGTATTAGATTTATATATTCCCAATCCACCATAGAAAACATCACAAAAAATAACTGTTTCTTCTGTCCTTTCCAATGATGAAATGCAAACACTCCTGTTAGCGCCTCACCTTCCACTACTGAGAGTGGTAAGTGTCCATCGGTGCACATTCATCACCAGTCAGCACTAATGCAGTCAAAAGACAAAGTGTAAGTATGCAAGTGCACACTTATGCACTCTAAAGACCGATACTAAATATGCAAGTGCTTTTTCAAAACGGCTAAAGACAAATTTTTTTAATCAAGCTTTTTACTTATCATGTAAATTTTTTATTTTTTTTAATCATTTATTGTGTTGTTTTCTTTCTTAAATTTCAATATTAATACTATTATTTTCTCAATGGTTTGTTTTTATTAACCTATTAACGTATTACTTATATTATTCATATTTTATTATTACATATATTTTAGCATATGTTTTGTATTATTTTTTTAGATGGGGTCAATTTTGGTTATTATTCAGTGTGAACGCCTCAAATGTGACGTTTTTCCTCAAATCCTCAATGCCATGCCATGTTTTGTTTTTGCTTTGTTATTGTCAATAGTGCTGTGTGTGTGTGTGATTTCTTTTTTTTTTGTACCGTATTTTGTGTTTCCCACTTGCCTGTGTATGAAAAGTGCTAAATAAATAAAGTTTGATTTGATTTGATTAATCACATGACCTTTTTTTATGAATCACATTTTTATTAAATTAATTTCTGATGTGATTAAATCTAAGTAAAAAAACTAAGTGTAAGTGTATGCAATTGCACACTTACAGTATGCACTAAAAAGACAAAGTGTAAATGCAAGTGCACCAATGGAGACTTCGACTTCTCTGCTTGATGATGGATTATCTTGAGGAGGACTTCCTGTCATTGTGGGCTGATGTACAACCAAAAAAGGTGTTGCATAACGCCTCCATCAGCATGATGGCGTGTCCATTAGGATGATGGCGCGTTTAATTTTATGCACTCAACAGGTAAAAAGGACTTAAAGGTCCGTTCCGTCATTAAAGCTCATTTCCAGAATAGGAGTGGATGAATGTGGGCGAAATGAAGGAGAAAATCCCTTCAATCATTTTACTTTCAGCGGGAGGTGGCCATTAAAACAGAGACGCCGCTCAAAGTTAGATTCTTTGTTAATCTGCTTCCTGTTGCGTCACCACCGTAACAAACGTGATGACTCAGTGTAACCCGCCTGGTCCACCCTGGGCCTTAAACCTGGGTCCTTTGAAAGAGATTGCAAGAGAGCTACACAACAAGCTAAAAGACTGAACTGTCAAGGGAGTGAGCTTTATCAACATATTCCTGCACGGCCACACCAGCTGGCCTCTGTTGCATCAGAAGCAAGAACACAAAGACTCACTGTGGTCCCGCTCCTGGCTGCTGGGCTTTGGCGTGACTGGCATCATGGCCTGCTGGAGGGCCTTCTCCCAACTCTGACCCGCCTCCCGAAAAGGGCCGCCATCATTCTCGCCCACGTAGTAGATCGTGTTGGACGTGACCACCTGGAAGCAGGGAGGGTTGCTGCCCTCAGACAGACCGCCAACGTCCTGGGCTGCTTCCACCCGCAGGATCTCCGACAGCGGAATCTCCTGCATCCACACAGAAAGTTTATAACCTGAAATTTGCTGATCATCATTATTTTGAAATCTTTCATCACCTTGTAGAACTTTGCTGCACTGTGGTTCTGGAACAGTGTCAGACACTTGAAGTCCAAACGCCAAAAATGTCTTTTCCTCTGCAAGAATCGTAAACATTTATTAAGTTTGTGTATGCGCGTGTGTGTGTCTGTGCTTGTGTGTGTGTGGCACGGACCATATTGTCATGGTTTATGTAGTGGACCATCCAACCTTCTTTGACCACAGTGGAGCTCCTCCTCTTTGTGTGTTTGATGGACTGAACTACTCGCATCAGAGGGATATAGCTGCTGGTCAACGGGCTGAAAAAAGACACACACATGATGCACACACGAATGCTACTCTATGACTCCATTTACATTTCATGACTTGAATATTGACCAAGTATTAGCGATATTGTTATTATAAGGGCTAACGTTAAAAACCTACTTTTAGTGGTGCATTGATCACATCAAACGCCAGTTACCTGGTGAAAGGTAATTCTAGATTATAAATCATGCCTCTCACCTGTATAGTAGAAGGTTGTGGACAAAAACAGAGAATTTGGTCAACTTTGACAGCCAATTTAGACCCTATATATAGATATATATATATATATATATATATATATATATATATATATATATATATATATATATATATATATATATATATATATATATATATATATATATATATATATATATATATATATATATATATATATATATATATGTATGTATATACTGTATATATATACAGTGTATATATGTATTTATTATAGCTGGGCTAAGTAGCTGGGGAAAGGGAAGTCTGAGCTTCTCTGCTTAGGCTGAAGATGGATAGATGGATGGATGTGCTTGAAAAAAACACTTCACCCTTGCTCCTGATGGGTGCTGGTTAGCGCCTTGCATGGCAGCTCCCGCCATCAGTGTGTGAATGTGTGTGTGAATGGGTGAATGTGGAAATACTGTCAAAGCGCTTTGAGTACCTTGAAGGTAGAAAAGCGCTATACAAGTATAACCCATTTATCATTTTTTTCATATTCAAATCGTATTTTTTACAGATAATTTTTTTAAGTTTCATATCATTTTTTGTGCAGTGTCAATTCTTTTTTTTAATATATTCAAATACTTTTTTTTTTCAGATACAGATTTATTGCCTGGATTTAGCGTGGGGGGCATGGCATCAACAGAGAGGGGCGTGGCATCATGACAGACAGCTTACCAAAAAGTCTTGGGGGGTCCACTATCACGTTGCCTTCAGTGAATGTAATGTGAGGAGACCCAGTGATTATTTAAAATGTTTGAGTGGATTACATGTTTAAGTGGCGTTCACTTCAAACTGACACTAACTCTTATTAGCATGCATGACTCTGAGGGACTTTTGAGGAGGAAATGTTGTTGTGTTACAAAGTTTGTGTGGTGTTGCCTCCTTATTTGTGATTATTCCAAGTTGGTTATCATTTACCCATGCATAGTAGCGGCAGTTAAAGTGAATATGACAGCATGTCATAACGACGACGGTCAACTGGATAAAAGAAATATCGATAGCAGTATCACTCGTCCAGAATCTTAAAGGCCTTCTTGTACCTACCCAATTAGGAACTGGTACCAAAAAAATACTGGCAGACGGTATACAGTACATCCCTAGTTGTAACCACAAAAAAAAAATGTAACCAAAAAAAATTTGAAACCGAAACTTTTTTTTGTTTGCAAATCTTTTTTTGATTGAAAATCTATTTTTTGTTGAGGTGGCAAACTGCTCTCCAGAGAACATGTTATGGTTATTCAATGTTTAATAGTCTAGCTTTGGCTGAGATTTAGACATTAGAAAAAAAAAGATATTTAAAAGAAAAGGTAAAAATGTCACCTGATGGCTTGTGGCGACTCGTCGTCCCGATCACCGTCCGTGCAGGGTCCCTCTGGGAAGAACACTTTGTCTTCGGGTGTGGACGCTCTGTCCTCATCCAGGCTGTGACCTCCATCGCTGCCGACGTCGCAGTTGTCGACCTCCATCGTGACGTCTGAGTCCAGAGTGGGACTGGACGCCTCTGTTTAACGACAAATATGAGGTTGCAGTTCCACATGCGTCCAGCGGGCGGTGCGGCGAGAACTCACCTCCGTTAAAGTCGACCTCGCCAAGGCAGTCGCGCGGTACTTTGACCGCACATCTCTTGTGGCAGTTGAACTTGCAATCTGAAGCACATAAATAACTTTCAGCTGTCACCCTTCAAAGAAACATTAAATGTTGGTAAATGACCTTTGCACTGCAGGCCTTGGCGGAAGAGACCCTTGAGGAGCCGCTTGCAGTACTGGCAGATGGTGGGTCGTGTGTACGTGTGGACGGAGAAGGTGTGTGGCACTTTGACTCGACTCAAGACCATCTTCTCCATCCAGATGGGACGGCCGCTCAGCAGAGAGTTACGCTTACCAGCGCCCAGGAGGGGGCGCTGCTTGCACCGGCACACACATCAATAAATATAAATGAAATATACAGTATATAGATAAATATATATATAAATATAAATTAAACATACAGTATATAGATAAACATATCTGGCTCCACATCGAGAGGAGCCAGATGAGGTGGTTCGGGCATCTGGTCAGGATGCCACCTGAACGCCTCCCTAGGGAGGTGTTTCGGGCACGTCCGACCGATAGGAGGCCACGGGGAAGACCCAGGACACGTTGGGAAAACTATCTCTCCCGGCTGGCCTGGGAACGCCTCGGGATCCCCCGGGAGGAGCTGGACGAAGTGGCTGGGGAGAGGGAAGTCTGGGCTTCCCTGCTTAGGCTGCTGCCCCCGCGACCCGACCTCGGATAAGTGGAAGAAGATGGATGGATAGATATATAGATAAATACATACATACATACATACATACATACATACATACATACATACATATATATATATATATATATATATATATATATATATATATATATATATATATATATATATATATATATATATATATATATATATATATATATATATATATATATATATATATATATATATATATATATATATATATATATATTTATATTTATATTTATATTTATAATGTATATATACATGCACTATGTAAAGATGTTTATGGGTGTTCTTTTATAATATCTATAAATATACTGGACATCAGGTGTACCTTGTATGCCATATTATTGCAAAGACCTTCAAAATGTACATTTAATTCTTACTATACATACTGTCATCACGTTTTGAGCAAATCAATGACTTGCTGATCAGTAAAACATTTTTAAAAAGTTCCTTTATGTCTAATCGCCACGTGGCAAGTCGCATGCTAATCTCATCATACGCCGAGGGAAAGCACGCGGTGGGACCGCAGACACTGCACACCACAATGAGGAGTAATATGAAAAGCTACTTGATAAACCATCACCCCCAAAATATATTGGCATTTTAGGATTATGTTTGTGTTCAATTACTGTAAATGTGTTTAACATTTCTGCAACTTCATTTGACATACTATGGCATATTTACTAAGTCTTTTTTTTGGGACAATACCACACAATAATAGCGTACCGTGGCCTTTCACCGTGCTAATATTTACATATATATATATATATATATATATATATATATATATATATATATATATATATATATATATATATATATATATATATATATATATATATATATATATATATATATATATATATATATATATATATATATATATATATATATATATACATATACAGTATATATATATATATATATATATATATATATATGTATATATATATATATATATACATATATACTGTATATACATATATATATATATATATATATATATATATATATATATATATATACATATATATATATATATATATATATATATATATATATATATATACATATATATATATATATATATATATATATATATATATATATATATATATATATATATATATATATATATATATATATATATATATATATATATATATATATATATATACTGTATATATATATATATATATATATATATATATATATATATACACAGTCGTGGTCAAAAGTTTACATACACTTTTAAAGAACATAATGTCATGGCTGTATTGAGTTACCAATAATTTATACAACTCTTATTTTTTGTGATAGAGTGATTTGGAGCACATACTTGTTTGTCACAAAAAACATTCATGAAGTTTGGTTCTTTTATTAATTTATTATGGGTCTGCTGAAAATGTGACCAAATCTGTTGGGTCAAAAGTATACATACAGCAATGTTAATATTTAGTTACATGTCCCTTGGCAAGTTTCACTGCAATAGGGCACTTTTGGTAGCAATAATAGCGTACCGTGGCCTTTCACCGTGCTAATATTTACATATATATATATATATATATATATATATATATATATATATATATATATATATATATATATATATATATATATATATATATATATATATATATATATATATATATATATATATATATATACATATACAGTATATATATATATATATATATATATATATATATGTATATATATATATATATATACATATATACTGTATATACATATATATATATATATATATATATATATATATATATATATATACATATATATATATATATATATATATATATATATATATATATACATATATATATATATATATATATATATATATATATATATATATATATATATATATATATATATATATATATATATATATATATATACTGTATATATATATATATATATATATATATATATATATATATACACAGTCGTGGTCAAAAGTTTACATACACTTTTAAAGAACATAATGTCATGGCTGTATTGAGTTACCAATAATTTATACAACTCTTATTTTTTGTGATAGAGTGATTTGGAGCACATACTTGTTTGTCACAAAAAACATTCATGAAGTTTGGTTCTTTTATTAATTTATTATGGGTCTGCTGAAAATGTGACCAAATCTGTTGGGTCAAAAGTATACATACAGCAATGTTAATATTTAGTTACATGTCCCTTGGCAAGTTTCACTGCAATAGGGCACTTTTGGTAGCCATCCACAAGCTTCTGGCAAGCGTCTGGTTGAATTTTTGACCACTCCTTTTGACAAAATTGGTGCAGTTCAGCTAAATTTGTTGGTTTTCTGACATGGACTTGTTTCTTCAGCATTTTCCACATGTTCTCAATGGGGTTTAAGTCAGGACTTTGAGAAGGCCATTCTAAAACCTTAATTCTAGCCTGATGTAGCCATTCCTTCACCACTTTTGACATGTGTTTGGGGTCATTGTCCTGTTGGAACACCCAACTGCGCCCAAGACCCAACATCCGGGCACATTTTCAGTAGACCCATAATAAATTCATAAAAGAACCAAACTTTATGAATGTTTTTGTGACCAACAAGTATGTGCTTCAATCACTCCATCACAAAAAATAAGAGTTTTAGAAATTATTGGGAACTCAAGACAGCCATGACATTACGTTCTTCACAAGTGTATGTAAACTTTTGACCACGACTGTATATATATATATATATATATATATATATATATATATATATATATATATATATATATATATATAAAATAACATTGTTTAAATATGACACTTTTACAAAAAAAAAATTGTATAATAAATGCGTTTTTTCTTATGCAATCTGTCTATTAATAAAGTAAATATTAAAATGTAAAGCAGCTATAGTCAATCAAATGTATAATATACTAACCCTATCATTGACCAAGAAAACATACAGTACAGTAAGTACGTTATAGTAATTACATGTGATGTGACACTAACAAGGAGGGAAAGAGTGCCCTAGAGGGGGGGGGGGGGGGTTACCCACATATGCGGTCCTCTCCAAGGTTTCTCATAGTCATTCACATTGACGTCCCACTGGGGTGAGTTTTCCTTGCCCGTATGTGGGCTCTGTACCGAGGATGTCGTTGTGGCTTGTACAGCCCTTTGAGACACTTGTGATTTAGGGCTATATAAATAAACATTGATTGATTGATAAGAGTGCATTCAGCAGAATTGGACCAATCAGATGGTTCCCCTCCACAGAACAAAGAGAGTTCTTGTCCTTCAAGCTGGTGCTGGACAGGAAGCATGTGACTTTGTATGGTAATTGGTCATCTTAGTGCTAAAACATCAAAAACATGTTTCTGCACGCTCTTATGGACCCGCCACACTTTTTTATTGTCTAACATTATTTCACACAACATGCTATTGAAACTAACTAAACAACGCATAGCCTGTCAACAAACCCAAATGACCCTTTAATGATGCAGCCATTGGGTGTGTGTGTATGTGTGTGTGTGTGTGCGCGTGTGTGTGTGTGTGGATGTGTAAGCGTGTGTGTGTGTGCGTGCGTACGTGTGTGTGGACGTGTAAGTGTGCGTGTTTGTGCAACAGGATGGAAAATCCAGTGCTTTGCCTGCAGCTATCAGCTTCTGTGTGTGAGTGTGTGTTGTGTGCGTGCCATGGTTACACAACGTGGTGTGTTCCGTCACACATGAACAGGTCTCAGTACAAGCGGACGTAACGTACGCTACCTCATCCTGCGGCGTGGAGGGCAGCTCCATGGAAGGCGGGCGGACGACGGGGGCGGGAGCGCCGGGCAGGGAGACGTTTGAGGCTCGTCTCTTCTTCACGCCACTGCAGTTGTTTGGGATCTTGAACGCACAACGCTTGTGGTAGTTTAGACCGCAGCCTGTACACAAAGACACACACTCAAAGTCTGGACTACTAGTTGCGGTCTAAGTCTCGCTCAGTTCTAACTGTAATCCGTGCACTTAACTCAGAATGTTAAAAAAGTATGTTAAAAGGCAGTACTGTCAACACACTTCAAATGATGACTGTGCAGTGAAGTACACTTAGCTCCTCAATAGTACACAGTCTGTCATTTTTCTACATAAACTTCTTACAGTGTAGTGCAAACGCCCATGTAGGTGCCTCAGCGTGCAAAAGTGAAACGTCATGCACGTACCTTCACATTTGAGGCCCTGGCGGACGAGCCCCCACAGCATCTCGCCACAGTCGTCGCAGAAAGCGGGGGCTTTGTAGGAGTGCACATAAAGCGTGTGAGGGCGGATCTGGAAGTCCTCGGCCGTGACCACAGCTGGAAGCACAGAAGCAAACATCACCTGTTGCTTTCGCTGACCCCGCCCCCACCATGTTTCAGCCAATTAGGAAGCTCCTCCCTGTGACAGTATTTAACAAATTGTCTTTTTTGTGGGTTTGTGTGTCAACTGTTTGTGGCGGTGGAATACACCCGAACACACCACGCCGTCTGCAGTGGCACGCTAGAAAGGAAGCGGTCGCCATGCACAACTCAGGAAGTGACACGAAAAAAATCAAGCATGGCGCTCAAAAGCGTTTGAGGTCTGAATTGTTGTATTTTTTGGGGGGTGTGACCGTATGCCATTATCACGGTTTGGTACGTATTTCGGTTTTAAGGGCACGGTTTATTTTTGGTACTGTAAGGAAATAAAACTGCTTAGCTTTTGGGTAAATAACTACAATTTAAACCAGAAAACAAACAGGATACTTTAACCACAGAAGATGGTTTTCAAGTTCTGGCTTCTCCTTGGCACAACTGCTTTGCCAAACGCTGGACTACTACTTGTTTAGCAAGTACACACCTTATCATTACTACTGGATCGTTACTTATCATTACTACATTACTTATCGCTAGAACTACTTGACTGTTACTTATTACTACTAATTGATCGTTACTTATCACTATTACATTACCACTACCACTAGTTATAACTACTACTTGACCATTACTCACCACTACTACATTACCACTACTACTTGACTGTTACTTATTACTACTACATTACCACTACTACTTGACTGTTACTTATTACTACTACATTACCACTACCACTAGACCGTTACTTATTACTACTACATTACCACTACCACTAGACCGTTACTTATTACTACCACATTACCACTACTACTAGACCGTTACTTATTACTACTACATTACCACTACTACTAGACTGTTACTTATCACTACTACTAGACGTTACTTATTATACTTGGATTCAGTACCTCCCTATGCAACTGGCTGCTTGACTTCCTCACAGACAGACCCCAATCTGTGAGAGTGGGCAACAACACCTCCAGTGCCATCTCCCTGAGCACCAGCTCCCCCCAGGGCTGCGTCCTGAGTCCGCTGCTGTTCACGTTGATGACCCATGACTGCTGCGCCAGGTCCACTACTAACCACGTTGTGAAGTATGCGGACGACACGACAGTAGTGGGCCTCATCCGTGACAACAACGACATGGACTACAGGGAAGAGGTGAAACATCTGCTTGACTGGTGCAGAACCAACAACCTGGTCCTGAATGTCGACAAGACCAAGGAGATCATCGTTGACTTCAGGAAGCACCAGTCCAGCCACGCTCCACTTTTCATCAACGGCACAGCGGTGGAGATAGTAAGCAGCACCAAGTTCCTGGGGGTGCAGATAACTGACAATATAACCTGGTTCCTACACACCGGAGCTCTTGTAAAAAGAGCTCAGCAGCGCATGCACTTTTTGCGTGGGATGAAAAGAGCACAGCTCCCTCCCCCCATTCTCACCACATTCTACAGAGGCACTATAGAGAGCCTGCTGACCAACAGCATCTCTGTCTGGACTGGAGCCTGCAGTGCCTCAGACTGGAAGTCTCTCCAGAGAGTGGTGAGGATGGCGGAAAAGATCATCAGGACTCCTCTTCCTCCTATCCAGGAGATCGCAAAAAGCCGCTGCCTGACCAGGGCTCAGAAAATCTGCAAAGACTCCTCCCACCCCCACCAAGGACTGTTTTCACTGCTGGACTCTAGAAAGAGGTTCCACAGCCTCCGAAGCAGAACCTCCAGGTTCTGTAACAGCTTCTTCCCTCAGGCCGTAAGACTCTTGAACGCATCATAATTATCCCCTCAACTCCCCCCAAAATGGATTAACTCGCTGGAATAAAAAAGACAGTATAACATACATACATAAACGTGGATGCATGTGAAAAAGTGCAACATATTTATCTGTACAGTAACCTATTTATTTATTTATATATGCACCTTATTGCTTTTTTATCCTGCACTACCATGCGCTTATGTAACGAAATTTTGTTCTTATCTGTACTGTAAAGTTCAAATTTGAATGACAATATAAAGGAAGTCTAAGTCTAAGTCTACTACTACTAGACCGTTACTTATTACTACTACATTACCACTACTACCTGACAGTTACGTAACACTATTATTTGACTGTTTTTTATCACTACTACATTACTTATCACTACTACTTGACCAGATCTTGCCTGTAATTGATTATGGAGACGTGCTTTATTTTAGTGCTTCATCTAAATGCCTCCAGTCCTTGGACACTGTTTTTCATTCAGCACTAAGATTTGTTACTGGCTGTCGTAGTCTCACCCACCATTGTCAACTGTATATGAAGTCAGACTTATCTTCATTGAGTGCACGCAGATACACACATTGGCTGACTTTAATTTATAAGGCTCTTTTAGGTTTAATACCTCCATACTTGTGTACTCTGTTACAAAGAAAAAGCAGCTCTTACGCATTACGTTCTAACAATTTGTATGTTTTAACTGTTCCTCATGTACGGACTGAATTTGGCAAAAGAGCTTTTGTCATTGCTGCCCCTATTGCATGGAATGAATTGCAGACGAAACTGAAACTTACAGAACTACTTCCATTTGGAGCCTTCCGTTCTGTCCTGAGGGACAAACAGCGAGAGACGTTTGCACAGTGCCTGTGTTTTTAAAGATGTAAATCTCTGTTGTTTTACAGTTCTCTTATGTATTTTAAAATGTATGTCTTAAAGGCCTACTGAAACCCACTACTACCGACCACGCAGTCTGATAGTTTATATATCAATGATGAAATCTTAACATTATAACACATGCCAATACGGCCGGGTTAACTTATAAAGTGACATTTTAAATTTGCCGCTAAACTTCCGGTTCGAAACGCCTCTGAGGATGACGTATGCGTGTGACGTAGCCCGGCGAACACGGGTATGCCTTCCACATTGAAGCCGATATGAAAAAGCTCTGTTTTCATTTCATAATTCCACAGTATTCTGGACATCTGTGTTCGTGAATCTGTTTCAATCATGTTCATTGCATTATGGAGAAGGAAGCCAAGCAAGCAAAGAAGAAAGTTGTCGGTGCGAAATGGACGTATTTTTCGAACGTAGTCAGCCACAACAGTACACAGCCGGCGCTTCTTTGTTTACATTCCCGAAAGATGCAGTCAAGATGGAAGAACTCGGATAACAGAGACTCTAACCAGGAGGACTTTTGATTTGGATACACAGACGCCTGTAGAGAACTGGGACAACACAGACTCTTACCAGGATTACTTTGATTTGGATGACAAAGACGCAGACGTGCTACTGTGAGTATGCAGCTTTGGCTTTTTTTTGCGTATGTACGTAACTTTTTTAAAATATATAAGCTTTATGAACCTTGGGTTAGGTGAACGGTCTTTTGGGCTGAGTGATTGTGTGTGTTGATCATGTGTTTGAATTGTATTGGCGTGTTCTATGGAGCTAGGAGCTAGCAGAGGAGCTAGGAGCTAGCATAACACGTACCGTACCGTAAGTGCGCGTCACGTACGTAACTTTTTAAAAATATATAAGCTTTATGAACCTTGGGTTAGGTGAACGGTCTTTTGGGCTGAGTGATTGTGTGTGTTGATCAGGTGTTTGAATTGTATTGGCGTGTTCTATGGAGCTAGGAGCTAGCAGAGGAGCTAGGAGCTAGCATAACAAACACGCAGGTGTTATTATGCAGGATTAATTTGTGGCATATTAAATATAAGCCTGGTTGTGTTGTGGCTAATAGAGTATATATATGTCTTGTGTTTATTTACTGTTGTAGTCATTCCCAGCTGAATATCAGGTACCGTGAGTATGCAGCCTTGGCTGCTAAACATTCGATAACTTGACCGTATGTGCGCGTCACGTACGTAACTTTTTAAAAATATATAAGCTTTATGAACCTTGGGTTAGGTGAACGGTCTTTTGGGCTGAGTGATTGTGTGTGTTGATCAGGTGTTTGAATTGTATTGGCGTGTTCTATGGAGCTAGGAGCTAGCAGAGGAGCTAGGAGCTAGCATAACAAACACGCAGGTGTTTTTATGCAGGATTAATTTGTGGCATATTAAATATAAGCCTGGTTGTGTTGTGGCTAATAGAGTATATATATGTCTTGTGTTTATTTACTGTTGTAGTCATTCCCAGCTGAATATCAGGTCACCCCCGGCTCTCACAGCATCTTCCCTATCTGAATAGCTTCAACTCCCCACTAGTCCTTCACTTGCACTTTACTCATCCACAAATCTTTCATCCTCGCTCAAATTAATGGGGAAATTGTCGCTTTCTCGGTCCGAATCTCTCTCACTTCATGCGGCCATCATTGTAAACAATAGGGAACTTTGCGTATATGTTCAACTGACTACGTCACGCTACTTCCGGTAGGTGCAAGCCTTTTTTTTATCAGATACCAAAAGTTGCAATCTTTATCGTCGTTGTTCTATACTAAATCCTTTCAGCAAAAATATGGCAATATCGCGAAATGATCAAGTATGACACATAGAATAGATCTGCTATCCCCGTTTAAATAAAAAAAATTCATTTCAGTAGGCCTTTAATGTATTTATTTTGAAACTGCTCTGTGACATGTGCTGTTGACCTCTTGGCCAGGTCACCCTTGTGAAAGAGATCTTGATCTCAATGGGTTTTCTTATCTGGTTAAATAAAGGTTCTATTACTTATAACTACTACTTGACTGTTAAGCAAGGGTACAGTAACAGAAAAACAAGAAGAAACTGCTGACCTGAGAGAACAACCTCCACCAGGTCTCCCTCATGAATGTCCTCAGCTGAGGTGACGCGCTGCAGGATGTTGTCTGAGGTGAGGTCGTGGCGGAAGAGCAGGATCTTGTCCTGCATCCCGAAGAATCCACATTCTGGAAACTGAGGAGGAGGAGAAAGCAAGCACACAAAAGATGACCAGGGAAGTCAGTTGGTCATTCTTATGCTGGTTGAAATGAGCAGATGCTGCAAACTCACAAATGATCCAAAACCAAGAAGAAGAAAAACACAAATGCAAAAGAAAAATGCTACAAACTCCAAATACACATGAATAAGAGTTGCTGCAAGGTCACAGAAATAAATAGAAGTTAGGCAAGCCAGCTGTCAGCCTTTTGACATTTACAGCATTTTCCCTTTGCATGTGTTTTATGGCGGTTGTGTGTTTTTGCGTGTGTATCAGTTGTGTGTTTGGACACTGCTGCACATTTGCTCCTATTACGGTAAATTATTACATTCTATATCGAGTCAACGTGCAACATACAACATTACGCACATGCACCCCTATGCTGACTATTGCGTTAAAGTGTTACTACAAAGTCACACATTTACTACGCATTTACTACTTGACCTGACTTTTACCTGCCAGCCAACAACATCTTTCTTCAGCAGTGTGCTCTATTTTGATGCACACTCAATCTGCCTTTAATCCCACATTAACCATGCTAACACACACGCAGACACACACGCAGACACACACGCACGCACACACACACACACACACACACACACACACACACACACACACACATATATATATATATATATATATATATATATATATATATATATATATATATACATACCAGACTATATAACTGTTGGCTCCACTAACTGGTTGTAGTCACCAGGGTTTACAAGATCCTCCAGACCACATCATAACCTTTGACCTCTCAGTGACAGGAGCAGGGATGTTGTCTGAGGTCAGGACATGTTTTGACCGTGTGGGAGCAAAAACACCAACTCATAATCTGTGCTGCTCTCATGCAATTATCATCAGAGACTTTTAGTCTTCATAGAGAACGCTAATCCTCTAAAAGGCCGAACACACACGCACACGCACACACACACACACACACACACACACACACACACACACACAGACACACACACACACACACACATTTGTATGAATATAGAGTTGGGAAAAAGAAGTATTTGATCCCGTGCTGATTTAGTACATTCAAACCTGACAAAGATATGAATACTACATACAGTATATAATTTTATGGTAGATTTATTTGATGTATCTGACATGAAAACTACATAAAGAAATAACATCAAATACAAGTCATGAATTAATTTGTATTAGATTAAGTAAAATATGTTTTTGATCCCCTACCAATCAGCACATTTGTTGTTACCAACAGAGCATTTATGTACATTAAACACAAATAAGTACTGTAAAAAAAAAATACTATTTTTATGGTACATTTACTCTAAATTTCTACTGTAATTTTTCTATTTTTTTAAATAGTTTATAAAACTGTATAATTGAAGACATTATCTGTAAATAAACAATCCGCCTGTTATTTTAAGTAATATGCCAGTAATGACAAACTATGTACAGTATATTTCTATTTTTTTTACAGAAAAATACCAAATTAATTGTACGTAGCATTTTCTGTTTTCTTAAATTACTTAAAAATTCATGTCAAATTACAGTAATTATCTTTCATTAAATATGTACCTTGTTATATATAAGTCTATGTAAAATTAAAGTAAAACATTGTAAACCAAATAATGATCAAAAACATTATATTTACAGAAATTTTTATGAAACGTTTTGTGGAAAATATCGTAATTTTACATGAATTTGAAAGTAATTTAAGAAAACAGAAAATGCTATGTATAATTAATTTGGTATTTTTCTGTAAAAAAATAATCTTGTAGTTGTATTTGTAGTTTCTTGTAGTTGTAGAATTTATAGCTGTGTACTTGGATAGGTTTGAATTTTTGACAGGTGTATTTTGTTCAGACAATGAGTTGATGTTATGAGTACTTTTTTTTTTTTTTAAAGGAACACTAAAAGAACTACAACTACAAAAAACTACAAGTACACCGCTACAAGTACCACACCTACAAGAAACTACAGGTACACTAATACAAGTACTACAACTAAAGAAACTACAAGTACGCTGCTACAAGTATTACAACTACAAACCCCGTTTCCATATGAGTTGGGAAATTGTGTTAGATGTAAATATAAACGGAATACAATGATTTGCAAATCCTTTTCAACCCATATTCAAATGAATGCACTACAAAGACAAGATATTTGATGTTAAAACTCATAAACTTTTTTTTTTTTTTGCAAATAATAATTAACTTAGAATTTCATGGCTGCAACACGTGCCAAAGTAGTTGGGAAAGGGCATGTTCACCACTGTGTTACATGGCCTTTCCTTTTAACAACACTCAGTAAACGTTTGGGAACTGAAGAGACACATTTTTTAAGCTTCTCAGGTGGAATTCTTTCCCATTCTTGCTTGATGTACAGCTTAAGTTGTTCAACAGTCCGGAGGTCTCCGTTGTGGTATTTTAGGCTTCATAATGCGCCACACATTTTCAATGGGAGACAGGTCTGGACTACAGGCAGGCCAGTCTAGTACCCGCACTCTTTTACTATGAAGCCACGTTGATGTAACACGTGGCTTGGCATTGTCTTGCTGAAATAAGCAGGGGCTTGGATGGCAACATATGTTGCTCCAAAAGCTGTATGTACCTTTCAGCATTAATGGCGACTTCACAGATGTGTAAGTTACCCATGTCTTGGGCACTAATACACCCCCATACCATCACAGATGCTGGCTTTTCAACTTTGCGCCTATAACAATCCGGATGGTTCTTTTCCTCTTTGGTCCGGAGGACACGACGTCCACAGTTTCCAAAAACAATTTGAAATGTGGACTCGTCAGACCACAGAACACTTTTCCACTTTGTATCAGTCCATCTTGGATGAGCTCAGGCCCAGCTAAGCCGACGGCGTTGTTGATAAACGGTTTTTGCCTTGCATAGGAGAGTTTGAACTTGCACTTACAGATGTAGCGACCAACTGTAGTTACTGACAGTGGGTTTCTGAAGTGTTCCTGAGCCCATGTGGTGATATCCTTTACACACTGATGTCGCTTGTTGATGCAGTACAGCCTGAGGGATCGAAGGTCACGGGCTTAGCTGCTTACGTGCAGTGATTTCTCCAGATTCTCTGAACCCTTTGATGATATTACGGACTGTAGATGGTGAAATCACTAAATTCCTTGCAATAGCTGGTTGAGAAAGGTTTTTCTTAAACTGTTCAACAATTTGCTCACGCATTTGTTGACAAAGTGGTGACCCTCGCCCCATCCTTGTTTGTGAATGACTGAGCATTTCATGGAATCTACTTTTATACCCAATCATGGCACCCACCTGTTCCCAATTTGCCTGTTCACCTGTGGGATGTTCCAAATAAGTGTTTGATGAGCATTCCTCAACTTTATCAGTATTTATTGCCACCTTTCCCAACTTCTTTGTCACGTGTTGCTGGCATCAAATTCTAAAGTTAATGGTTATTTGCAAAAAAAAAAAAGTTTATCAGTTTGAACATCAAATATGTTGTCTTTGTAGCATATTCAACTGAATATGGGTTGAAAATGATTTGCAAATCATTGTATTCCGTTTATATTTACATCTAACACAATTTCCCAACTCATATGGAAACGGGGTTTGTACAAGAAAGTACTAGTACGTACAATAATACAAGAAACTACAATACTAAAACTACAATAAACTACAAGTACACTACAACCACACGCATCTACAGTTATACTACTACAAGTACTAAAACAACAAGGAACTACAAGTACACTACTACAAGAAACCACAGTTACACTACTACAATAAAATGCAAGTACTACTAAAACCTACAATAAACTACAATTACTACAAGTATTGCACACTACTATGAGTACTAGAAACAACACGTTCCATAAGTACAGAAAAATACAATTACACTCGCAGAAATACTACATATAGACTAAAATACAAGTACACTACTAAAATTACAAGAAACTACTAGTACACTATTTTAAGTACTACACGTACTGCAATTACAAGAATCTACAAGTACACTACTACAAATACTGTAAGTACTACACATATGTACAGGAAACACCTGAGTTCTGTGCTTGATAACAAGTATGTGTAGTATGTGATGTTGTGGATCAAACATTGCCTTCAATACAATACAAATGAATTTAGCACACAATTATTTTGAGGTTTTTTTACACTGTCATTAGCTTGTTGCGATCAAGCGACCACAAAAGTGATGAAGTTCAAGAAGATCAAATACTTATTTTCCAAAGATGTATGCTGTGCTTTGAGGAAGCACTGATGTCAGCAGATGTTTCCTGCCGCACTAAACAGGCGCTAACGACTTTGCTATGGCGCCCAATTTGCACAAACACTCGGCCAAGCGGAGATGGCGAAGAGCGCAAACATACAAGGCGGGCGCCGTGTGACGCCACACACAAAGGCCTCCGCGCGTCACGCCGATCGGGTACACTCAGCCCGGCCGATGGGAAGCGAGGAGATAAACACTCGCCACGTTCCTGGCATCCGCTCGCCTTCACCTCAGCTGGGAAACAACAGGAAGCCTGAGTGGTTGTCAGGAACCATGGAGGGCTGCACTTGACCTTTAATCCCTTAGTCAGAGTCCAGGTGACTGCACTACTTGTGTAATTACTGCAACAAAATGCAGTGCACATGATGAGGACAAGTACAAAGTGTACACGATATACTTGTTGCAGTGTACTGATGCAAGTATTCTATTGGTCAAAGAGATATCGTGTCCTGACCTTCTGCATGCAAAGAGACCTCACACTTCCTGCTTAGATGTGACAGCGCAAACTAACTTCCTCTTTCCCAGCTGATGATCAGCGTGGCACCAACAAAACCTGAACGTGCTGGGTCTGACCCGCACATGCAGGACCCCACTTCTACAAAACAAGCACTCAAATCCACTCCAAGAGCTGAAAGCAATGCAATTAAAGGTGAGCAATCAAAGGAATTGTCCTGTGTTTGTAACATCATGGGTCAGAGGTCAAGTAGACATCAATTTCTAGGGATTCTGTCTTTCAACAAGGGGAAAGTTGACACAAGATGACGTTTGGAATGAATTTTCATTTCTACCTTTTTATGCTCCTCTCAACCGGCCTTAGTCGCCATGGAAACCAGCAGGGAGGAACGGAGTGGAGGGCCCTCACGTTACCGTGGCTACAGCCTTTTATTATGAACAGCACAGTATGTGTAATTATGTTAATATTATTATATACAATAATGTTTTGTTATCTTTACCAGGACTACATCTGAGCCTTCACAATAAAAGTCATTTACAACAACAGATAAAATAACACACTTCTTTCCTCCTTTGTTCCTTGTTTTTTTTTTTGTTCTATGGTGTGTTTTAAAAACATACGGTGAACACACACACTCGCAAACACGCGCACACACACACACACACACACACACACACACACACACACACACACACACACACACACAGAGTTATAAGGACAAAACAGGAAGTAGAATTTAAATGTTAAAGTTAACTAATTATGTGAACTAAATATTATCTTTACTTTCATGCTCCTACTATTGCTAACAGGTGACTGAATACAACACCAGCTAGCCGAGAAACCAAAAATAAGATGGAACAACGGTTAATCACAGTTGTGGCCCCGCCCTTTAAAGAGGACAACAAAGTGTTGACCTGGAACCAAAGTGGTCTGCCTGCTGCTTCACTGCGAGGAAGTTTGATTGACAGAGCAATTTTGGGCGGAGCCTGTTACAATGGTGACCCATGACCATCCTAATGTGTGTGTAATTATCTGGGTCCTTGAAGGCAGCATCACCATGATTCAGTACCGGCTGATTAGCCGTTTTAGAACCTGATCCTCAATGCACCCACACACACTTTTTTTTACCTTCTGGTCCACGATGGAGCAGACGAGCTCCTTGATGGCCAACAATGTGAGATCGGCGGGGTCAAGGGTCACAGACTCCCTTGTGAGTCCAATCTGGAGGAGAAAGGAGACGCCATGGATGGAAGCTGAGACGGTGGGATTCTGCACCACGTGGCTGCCATTGGACAGTTGACTGTAGAGGGCGGAGGGCGGGCTGGGCGAGGGAGTGAGCGGGGCCGCATGCTGAGGTAGGGCGGGGAGGTTCCACGGCGAGGAAGGTGTCAGTGGCGGCGAGTTGTTTTCAGACGACATGGGTGTCTTTGTGAAGATCACGTCAAAAAGATGCGTCCAGCTTTCCCTCTGTGGACTTTTGTCACCGCTGGCGTCCTGCAAACATCACTTCCTCTCACCGAGCTTTTTGAAAAGATTTAAAAGCCTCAACTCATGATGGATATGGACGACCATGCAGGCAAAGAAGAGCTGCTCTTTGTCATGTTGGTCTTCAGCTTCTATACACACAAACACATCACATTACTAAAACTGGAGAGAGTGTGTGTGTGTAGTGTGCTCCCTTCAGGGGCACATTGACATTATAAACATGGTACAAAACAGAAGACAGAATTATGTAAAGCTAATGAAACTGTGACTGTGTAGCAAAATAATTCATAAGAATGGAAGGAAACAAGATGTTGGAATTTTCAAACATTTAAGATTGCACCTGAGATAGGCTACAGCACCCCCCGCGACCCCAAAAGGGACAAGCGGTAGAAAATGGATGGATGTCTAAACATGTTAAAGGTGGTGTTAAACACTGTTTTTAACACTGTTAACATAAAACACAACATTAACAGTGAATGTATTGTAATTAATCGATTACTGGATCACTTGTTAATTACACAGGCATGTCAGTTAGTTATATTGGTTAAGAAAATATCACAGATTAGATGGAAAACATTTAAATTGTGGCGAAATTATGAGCATCCCCTTTAGACACCGAAAGACTACCGAGGGTCCTTGAACGCCTCACGACAATCATGTTGTTCAACTTTCGCTCCTAAAATGTCTTCATAAAGGCGAATTCAAATATCGAATGTTAACAGATTATATTCAAATGATAGTTTAAAAGTGTAAATTAACAGGTTGATGAAAAGAGAAGTTAAAAGACATAATTACCTCACATCACGGCTGCCACGAGACTAACAAAGTTGTGAAGACAAAAAGAGAATGTCGGTAATGCAGAGAAAATTGTTCTGGTTCTGGTTCGGTCACAACCTTTTTGGCCAAGCGGCAGGCTGCTCAGTCACTTTGCACAGCCGAGTGTGTGTGTATGTGTGTGTGTGTGTGTGTGTGTGTGTGCAGTCTTAACCATAACTAACTGCAAAGAGCAAGCGGAAAGACGTCTCACTCTGGTAGAAATTCCGAGGTCAGAGTCAGCGCACCACTTGCTAAGAAAAACATGAGATTAAATATCCTTTTGAGTAGACCGAGTAGACGTATTATTTTTAGTTTTCAACAGCACACATCTCAAAGACGTCATTAATGCTCCACTTTTAAATTCAGAAGCAAGTAGGATGGATTGTTCCAGTAAAGCGGTATTTGACGTGAGTGAATGTTTTTTGTGTACATTTCACGATCTTCGACTGGTCAACCTCGGCACTAAATTTGACTTAATGGCGCCCTCCAGTGTTTAAAATGAACACGCCGCTGCAATTCCAATTTGTAGAAATACCTCAGATCCAGTTTCTAAACGTATTAAGTGTTCGTTTCCCTCTCAATGTAAAATACAGTACCAATTTAAAAACACTAAAACTTTATTTAAAACACTGAATTATAAAAGTTCAGTAATAATTCTGACAAGCAAGCAGTTTTACATCAATAACAAAACTTTTAATAGTAGTAATCAACACTTTAAAGTTAAGACAGTGAACACATTACTTGGTAATTTGTGTACATCAATTTCAAATTAATTAAAAAACACAAAGTGCTTTCACATTTTGTGTCATTAACACTAAATAGTTTATTTGTAAGTGTCTTTACAGCACTTGTGTGATAAACGAGACGAGTTGTGGTTCGGATGGTCCTCGCAGCTTCATGACCTGTCACTCAAAGCATGCCGTTGAACAGTCAGTCAGTGGCTGAGCAGCCGTAGACGAGCCAGCCAGCCGCCAAGAATGGACGGCGACTGTTTGCTAACAGGAGGAGAATCCACCGCGTTGGCTGTGGCGCTCTTCTTGGGTGCCATTTCCTGGTATGGGATGGTGGCGCTTTTGTGCAGGTCAGCGCTGATGAAGCACTGGCTGCCTCTGATGTGGTCCACGCCGCGGACCGCCGGGTTCCCTCGGTACGGCAGGGGGAAGCACTGCTCCTCCTCGCTGATGTTGCTGATGCCCTCATTGCTGAGATACTTGTGGAGAAGTTTGGGTCCTGCACCACAGCATCACAACTTCAATACACTCTAATAACATGCAATGACTAAATATAGCCTGCGTTTACCTTTCCTTCCTGGAGCGCCATGGCGGCCAGACAGGTCAGATATACCTGAGAGCACCTCCACCGGCATGGATACAGGTCGAGTTTTACCTATGTGCCCCCCAAACACAGCCGACAAGGATTCATGTTTAAACATCAGCTCAAAGGGTTCAGTACAAAGAGAAGCAGTGAGCGCTCTCACCGCGTTTACGCGTGCACTCTCTGAGGCGGACCGTTGGCTGGTTCACTTCTGCAGTGCCGCAGGTTGCCCCCCCGTTGCCACTGTTAACAGGCAGTTTTGCATCCAAACACGAGTTGGGAGACCTGGGCCTCATCTTCACGCCCTGACTCGGCTCTCTAAAGAAGAAAGTAGAGATGCATTGTGGGCAAGAAAGAGCCAGCAGACGAGGAATATACCTGAAATACTCACAGGGCTGAGTACGGAGCGGCGGGGGGAGAGGGAATGTACAGATCCAAGATGGCTACCTGGCCATCGCTTGAAGAGAAGTCAGAAGTTTGTGGACGTGTGGAGAAACCTGCTGCTGCCTGACAGGACACAACACTTGGTAAGTTAGTAACATGATGTTAGTTCAATCTTTTCACAGTGGAAACTAAAGTAATGTAATCAAAAGCGTGTCTATTATACAATTATTGAAAATATACAGTCGTGTTCAAAAGTTTACATACACTTGTATAGAACATAATGTCATGGCTGTCTTGAGTTTCCAATAATTTCTACAACTCTTATTTTTTTGGTGATTGGAGCACATACGTGTTAGTCACAAAAAACATACATGAAATTTGGTTCTTTTATGAATTTATTTTGGGTCTACTGAAAATGTGACCAAATCTGCTGGGTCAAAAGTATACATACAGCAATGTTAATATTTGGTTACATGTCCTTTGGCAAGTTTCACTGCAATAAGGCACTTTTGGTAGCCATCCACAAGCTTCTGGTTGAATTTTTGACCACTCCTCTTGACAAAATTGGTGCAGTTCAGCTAAATGTATTAGTTTTCTGACATGGACTTGTTTCTTCAGCATTGTCCACACGTTTAAGTCTGGACTTTGGGAAGGCTTTTCTAAAACCTTAATTCTAGCCTGATTTAGCCATTCCTTTACCACTTTTGACGTGTGTTTGGGGTCATTGTCCTGTTGGAACACCCAACTGCGCCCAAGACCCAACCTCCGGGCTGATGATTTTAGGTTGTCCTGAAGAATTTGGATATAATCCTCCTTTTTCATTGCCCCATTTATTCTCTGTGAAGCACCAGTTCCATTGGCAGCAAAACAGGCCCAGAGCATAATATTACCACCACCATGCTTGACGGTAGGTATGGTATTCCTGGGATTGAAGGCCTCACCTTTTCTCCTCCAAACATATTGCTGGGTATTGTGGCCAAACAGCTACATTTTTGTTCCATCAGACATCACATGGACAAAGATAAGACCTTCTGGAGGAAAGTTCTGTGATCAGATGAAACAAAAATTGAGCTGTTTGGCCACGTTTTTTCACACTTTTTTGGGGGTGTGAACCATTTTTATGCTATTTCAATTAAATTAAAATTTAATTTGACGCATGTTCCAGATTAAAATGATATCATGGGAAATAAACTGTTCAATAATAAATTTTTAGAACAAAAATCTGAAATATATAACAAAAATTTGCAAACATAGCTTCTTGCCACCATTTCCTCTAGGGATGGAAACCAATTTGTCTGCTTTGCAAGACAAGTGCACTAATGCTGCACACCACAGAGGATGGTAATAGAGTGGAGAGAAATTTGCTGTTACATGTTATCAGTGACAGAACAGGAAGGTGCTTGGATAGGTTTGAGGTAAAATTTCATATAAAGCGCCCTGTCATTCATTCATTGACATTTTACATGCATCTATTAACTTAAAATAGGGCCCCTAGGGATCTCGGGGCCCTACACACAGCGCATGATCTACGTATAGTAGGGGTGGCTATGGATAGATAGTAACTAGTTACGTTGTAGTTGAGCCATCAATGATTGTCTGCAGAGCTTGAAAGAGGTCAGTATGAATATGTAACAAATTTGGGAAGCCAACCTTTGGCAGGCCAAGCGAAACGACTTGGAGGGCCCCACTTTGGGCACCCCTGCAAGATATTAAACATTTTCTTTTTGATGTCAGGTATCAATCACTAAATTATATATCAAAATCTTTGTATTGATATTCAAATGTGTTTGCATTCCTATTTCTGGAACACACTAATTAGATTTACAGCGCACCTGAACGAGGCGGGGTCTCCAGCATAGGTTCCTGAGTGGAGCGGGAGCAAAGCCACCAGCCATTCCAGATGGCCTCTTCTTCAGCAACAAAACCACACTTCCTGACTCCGCCCTGAACTTAGCCGCCAGGTTCTTCAGCTGCCAGCCCACCTGGACCAATCCCAGCACAGAGTATTGCTTTAACCTCCAACAGGAGTCGCCATTTTGTGGTCCAAGTGACTTACCACTGTCTGCTGATTGATCTGGACCACCTCGTCCCCGGCGTGAATCCTCTTGGTTTTATCTGCAGGAGACTGACACATGCTGATCGTCAGACGAGGACGTCGTGAACGCCAAGATGGAGACACAGACTCACATTCTCGATGGTTCCTGTGATGACATGAAGGCCGTCGTAGGTGGACTTGATATAAATGCCCTACAAGACACAACACCTCATTTGCAATGTGCTGGCAGGTCACTAGAGGCTGCTAACATCCCCACGATGGCTGCTCACCAGCCCCTCCCCAGACTTGATGTTGGAGATGTGGACCTCCTCCATACATGCCAGCTCACTCCTAGAGGGGTCAGAGGTCACCTGGCCTGTCTTCTCACAGAGACCATTAAGAGCCTGCGACTGAAACACAAATAAGTGCAACAAGTCACACTGTTCACAATAAAATGTACATTCTGTAGAAACAGGAAAGGAGCAGTCCATAGAAAAAGACATGGAAACACAGTAGGAAGTCATTAATGAGGGACAACAGGGAGGAAATCCCAGCGACAGGAAATAAAATATCAACCCTTCATCTTATTTGTAACTTTATTTTGGTGAGGTTTTCTCTTGAGGTTAATCAAGTTTGAATTTAAAAAACAATGCAGGAGTCGTTTGAAGCCGACTGAAAAGTTCTGAAGCTTCAGTCGATTGAGGATGCTGGGAACAAAAGGCTGACCAACAGGAAGTGTGATCTAAGACAGGAAGTGAATGTTCCAGAGCTGAATAAACAGCAGCAAATATCGGCATGGGACAGGAAAGGGAAGAGTGTGTTTGCGTGTTTATGTATACTACTCTGTCTGTGTGTGGTGGAAAAAACAACTTACCACCTCCAGAATCTTCTCCTCCATTTCAAAAACGGTGCAATCCTGTGTAGTCAAAACACAAACAAAGCGAGGGCGTTACTATGCAGTAAATCAACAACAAAGAAAGTGAAACCAAACAAGTTCCATAGATGTTATATCAGTAGTGTTTCCCACAGTTCCACAATGTATCTGTGGCTTTGGTTCTTGGGGTGGCGGCGCACACAAGTTTCTTTGTACATGCATCCTGTTTTCCTTATACATTCTCTCTCTTGGAGAGATTTTTAAGACACATGGAGTGTTCTATCACTTTTATGCAGATGACTGCCAAATCTATATGACGATTTTAAAAGGCCACGGCCCCCTGCCACCCCTTCTCAACTGTCTATGCGATGTCAAGGCTTGGTTAGCCCAGAATTTTTTAATAATGAATGACGGAAAAACGGAAATTTCAGTTTTTGGTCCGGCCCTCACTGACTTGGGACCATTGCAAAATTATGTGCGTCCCAAAGTCACCAGCCTTGGCGTCACTATAAACAGCAATTTTAAACGTGACAAACAAGTCAATGGCGTTTTAAAATCGTGTTTTTATCATCTTCGTCTTTTAGCAAAGGTAAAACCGTTTTTATCTTTTAACCTTTTTGAACAAGTCGTGCATGCTTTTATTTCAAGTCGCCTGGACTACTGCAATGCACTTTATGCTGGCATTAACCAAAAAGCTCTCTCCCGGTTGCAGTTAGTCCAGAACGCGGCAGCACGACTTTTAACAGGGGCCAGGAAACGCGAGCATATAACCCCAATTCTTGAGAGTTTGCACTGGCTCCCTGTTCATTTTAGAATTGATTTTAAAACCTTGCTGTTTGTTTTTAAAGCTTTACATGGACTGGCACCTCAGTATATCTCGGACCTCATCCAAATTTACACTCCTGTGCGCGCTCTGAGGTCCGAGAGCCACCTCCTGTTCGTGGTGCCCAAGACTAAACTTAAAACCAGGGGAGACAGGGCCTTCTCTGTGGTTGGCCCTAAACTCTGGAACACTCTGCCCCTCCATGTTCAAACTGCTTCCACAGTGGAGTGTTTTAAGTCTCGTCTTAAGACCCACTTTTATTCTTTGGCTTTTAACACTACGTGAGTTGTGTGGTCTTCTGTCCTCTGTTGTCCTCTGTTTTTTTGTTGTTTTTTTTTATACATTTTGATTTATATTTACTGTTTTAATTGGTTTTTCCCTTTAAAATCGTTTTTAATCATATTTATTTTTATATTGGTTTTATATGTATTTTTTATTTTTATTCAGTCATTGGTGGAGCATAATATTGTTTTTAATATTGTTTTTACATGGCTGTGCAGCACTTTGGAAACATTCTTATTGTTTAAATGTGCTATATAAATAAAGTGGATTGGATTGATGCACAGGTCAAACTACTTCTTTCATTGGAAATCTGTGCCTTTCTCTCCTGTTTTTAAATCAATTTAACAGAACATAAGTTATTGACTTACAGGTGTTGGTTTTATTTTGTGCAGTGGTAGATGCTCATACATATTCATGTATTCTGTGCGCTGATTTTTACTCATATATATATATACTAAATTGATGATATAGTGATGCGTTATCATGCACAAGTCTGCTGTATGTTTTGTGTTAAGAAGCACAGTTCTGATGCAGTCTACTGTACGGAGTTGGAATGCCAAGTTGCACAGACAGTTCCATTATAATGTGTTTGTGAGCAGGCGCAAACAAACATACTTTGAAGCAATCCGCCACAAAGAAATTAATGTGAACATTTTTTTGTCATGTAACAAAACCTTCACTTATGTTATACTTTTATTTTGAAAAAGCATGCCACAAACTGGGAAAATAAAGAGTATTAGTGGACTTTGAACAAGATTAAAATGTCTCATGTGTTGAGATTAGACACACAAAAGAGGCTTAAAAGTAAATACAAATGTGGAAATAAAGAAGGAATACGACCAAACAAATATTTGTGCAGTGATGTCACTGACACACAATTTAAGCATAGAATCATGTTTATATTGTAACACATGATGTACTTCCTCCGGTGTTGTTGGACGCCGACAAGAAACATGCAGACATGCAGCGACGTGACAACAGAAAGTAGCTCCAGTTCACCAGCGCTAACCTTCTGGACGGTGGAGGTGAGTTCCAGACACAAATGAATGATTGTGCTCTTAGTGGACGTGAAGTCACTGATGCTCGACATTAAACTTCTGCAAACAAAACACAGTGAGTGTTACATACTAAAACAATGAAAGTTAAAAACAATGAGATACAAACAAAAACAGTGAGAGTTGAAAACAAGGAGGTACAAACAAATACAATGAGGTAAAAAAACAAAACAATGAAAGTTACAAACAATGAGAGTTACAAACAAAAACAATGAGAGTTCAAAACAATGAGCGTTACAAACTAAACCAATGAGAGGTAAAAACAATGAACGTTACAAACTAAATCAATGAGAGGTAAAAACAAAGCCAATGAGAGGTACAATTGAATAACAAAAACAACGAGTTGCAACAAAAACAATGAGTTGAAAACAATAAGATAACAAAAATGATGAGCGTTACAAACAAAAACAATGAGTTACAAACCAAAACAACACAATGAAAGTTAAACTTACAAACAAAAGCAATGAGTTAAAAACAAAAACAATGAGCACTAAACTTACAAACAAAACCAATGAGTAAGAAAAAAATAAGTTAGACAAAACAAGAATGACACAGTAAGAGTTACTTAATGATGTGCGCTCTCAAGGGTGAAAACCAAAAAAGTTTTTAATAGCATGAAAGACGTTTGATAGTTGCTAATCTTATTTCCCAATCTGCCAGACTTGCTCTGAAATATTACAAAACAGTGATTTAGCCACAAGGGGGCATATTTCAATGCTATCGAGGGGTTGCTATGATACCCTAAGACAGGGGTCGGCAACCTTTACCACTCAAAGAGCCATTTTGGAAAGTTTCACAAATTAAAGAAAACAATGGGAGCCACAAAACATTTTTGAAAATTTAAAATGAAAAACACCGCATACAAAGCTTAAATTGCTTTGCGCTATGTTAACCAGGGATCTCTGACACACGCACCGGCACGCATCTTAATATGGAAATTTAGTGTTAGTGCGGCCCGCGACTTTTAATTGAATGGCGCTTGATAGCGTCTTTCTTGCCAAACCTCTCAATTTTCCGGGAGACTCCCAAATTTCAGGACGTGCTGGCACTGCCCAAACAGCGTACCTGCTTGGCCACATGTTGAATGCAGCTTTTGCTTGCTCACGTAAGTGACTGTAAGGCATACTTGTTCAACAGCCACACAGCTTACACTGACGGTAGCCGTACAAAAACAACTTTAACACTGTTACGTTACAAATATGCGCCACACTTTGAACCCACACCAAAAAAGAATGACAAACACATTTCTGGAGAACATCTGCACTGTAACACAACATAAACACAACACAACAAATACCCAGAATCCCATGCAGCCCTAACTCTTCCGCTCAACCTACGCATGGAGGGGGGGTTGATGTGTGGGGGGGGGGTTGGTGGTAGCGGGGGTGTATAATGTAGACCGGAAGAGTTAGGGCTGCATGGGATTCTGGGTATTTGTTGTGTTGTGTTTATGTTGTGTTACGGTGCGGATGTTCTCCAGAAATGTGTTTGTCATTCTTTTTTGGTGTGGGTTCACAGTGTGGCGCATATTTGTAACGTAACAGTGTTAAAGTTGTTTTTGTACGGCTACCGTCAGTGTAAGCTGTGTGGCTGTTAAGTAAGTATGCCTTGCTGTGTCGTAGTGATGGGATCTGCAGTTCTTTTGACTGTACTGAATCACTAGAATCAGTTCCTTAAATTGATTCGTTCAAAAAATTTGTTCACCGAATCACCCCCCCCAAAAAAAATTGGGGGGGGGGGGGGCGTGCGTAGTACAGACAGTACAGTGCAGACATTCGCGCACTGCGTAGGTACTTGCGTTAATCTAACAACAACAGTTGCAGTAGAAGGGATAATAATAATAATAATAATAATAATATGAATCAGAATTGATCCCCAAGGAGAAATTTATTTTTGTTACAATAACTGTGTAAATAATAGCCTATGTATGTGTACATACATTAGTTATTATTTTTATTTTAAATCTTCTCAAAACAGCCTGCTTACACTTTACCCCCCGCCCCTTCTTTCTGTCTCCTCTACTAGTCTACTCTCATTTTGTTTTCATGTGGCTTGTTTTCATGGGATCGGCAGTTCTTTTGACTGTACGAATCACTAGAATCAGTGACTGACAACGCCACACTGTGGCCGCAGTTCATTACGTGTACCGAATCTCTTCTACAGTTCTTTTGACGGTACGGATCACTAGAATCAGTGACTGACAACGCCACACGGTGGCCAGTTCAGTACGTGTACCGAATCTCTTCTGCAGTTCTTTTGACGGTACGGATCACTAGAGTCAGTGACTGACAACGCCACACGGTGGCCAGTTCAGTACGTGTACCGAATCTCTTCTGCAGTTCTTTTGACAGTACGGATCACTAGAATCAGTGACTGACAACGCCACACGGTGGCCAGTTCAGTACGTGTACCGAATCACTTCTGCAGCAGCAGTACAGTTTAATTGCAAATCAGCATTATTATAATGATGATGATAGCTACTAAACAACAACAACAACAACAGTTGCAGTAGAATGGATAATAATAATAATAATAATATGAATCAGAATTGATCCCCAAGGAGAAATTTATTTTTGTTACAATAACTGTGTAAATAATAGCCTATGTATGTGTACATACATTAGTTATTATTTTTATTTTAAATCTTCTCAAAACAGCCTGCCCTACACGTTACCCTCCGCCCCTCCCCCTCGCGTCGCTGCTGCTCAGCCTGCACGGATTTTCTTTAACTTTATGTGTTGAGATAATGGGGACGTGTGTTTGTTTTCATGTGGCTTGAGTCAACATTAGCCGTTAGCTTGGAGAATGAATGGAGAACGGATGCCAATGGCATGAAACATATCCCCGCGACGGGGGGAGAATCACTCGCGGCATTGGGGCAAGCAGAGCAGAGAGCGAGAGCGTTGTCGTTCACTGAGTGATTCATGTCGTTAATCCGCGGTGAACGAATCGTTCGCTCAGTCCCTCCCCCCGCCCTCTCATTGGCTGCATCGTTCGCCGACGTCGAGGCTTCAGTGAGTCACAGAATGCGCCAGTTCCACTCATACCGGCATGGTCGCGGCGGAGCTCAACTGAACTGAGAAAGGAACGAATCAGTTCATGAAGTGATTCGGTTCAGTACGTTCACTCAAAAGATTCGTTCTTTCGAACGAATCGTTCGCGAACGACACAACACTACTATGTGTGCAAGTAAAAGCAACATATAACATGTGGCCGGGCTGGCACGCTGTTTGTGAATGCTATAGAGGACAATTAATGCAGTGCCATTAGGGCACGCCCTTGATTAAGTAATTAGAGTGAAAATAGGATAATATTTGCCCTGGGAGATTTCTAGGAGAGGCAGTCTCTTGGGAAAATCGGGGGTATACTGGGAAAACCGGGAGGGTCGGCAAGTATGCAGCTGAGCCGCATCAGAGTGGTCAAAGAGCCGCTTGCGGCTCCGGACCGCGGGTTGCCGACCCCTGCCCTAAGATGTATGAACAGTCTTCAAATATTTCTGTTTGACAAAATTACATATTTCTGCTGAATGAAAAACCCTTTAAAACTCATGTCTATTTTTTCATATCATAAAATTGAAAGGGTGAGACTGATTCATATTGCACATGAAAGATACTAAATGTAATCCAATATACTGTAGGTACTTGCTAGCTAAACTATCCAAACAAAATATCTAAGCTTGGTGTTTTAGTTGACAAAGCAAATCAGTGTTATATTTATTATTACAATTAAAAAAAAAACATACATAGTAAAAACAGAGATGTTTTACTCGGTCAGCTGAGGCGTGTACCAACAATTCAAACAAAAGACTCCATTCTACTACCAGAGGTTGTTTCTAGTGACACGTGTCAGCTGTTTGAGGGGAACATCTGGAATGTTCTTCAAGCTGGAACAAGCAGCTATAAACATGGAAGACACACAGACACGTGTGTTAACGACACGGTAGGTGTCCAACAGCTTGGACTAAATAGCAGAAATAAAAGTGTTGTAGCTGTTATCGGAATGGCTGATTAAACCAGTGATGTATGTGGGCCATTCCAATGACTCAGTGCCATTTGCATACTCAGGAATTAAAAGTACAAAACCCAAAACCAGTGAAGTTGGCACGTTGTGTAAATCGTAAATAAAAACAGAATACAATGATTTGCAAATCATTTTCAACTTATATTCAATTGAATAGACTGCAAAGACAAAATACTTAATGTTCGAACTGAGAAACTTAAATTTTTTTTTTTTTTAAATAATCATTAACTTAGAATTTAATGGCAGCAACACATTGCACAAAAGTTGGCACAGGGGCATTTTTACCACTGTATTACTTGGCCTTTCCTTTTAACAACACTCAGTAAACGTTTGGGAACTGAGAAGACCGATTTTTTAAGCTTTTCAGGTGTAATTCTTTCCCAATCATGCTTGACGTACAGTTTAAGTTGTTCAACAGTTGATTAATGGCTTTGGCTTTGCATAGTAGAGTTTAAACTTGCACTTACAGATGTAGCGACCAACTTTAGTTACTGACAGTAGTTTTCTGAAGTATCCCTGAGCCCTTGTGGTGATATCCTTTAATCACTGATGTCACTTTTTGATGCAGTACCGCCTGAAAGATCGAAGGTCACGGGCATTGCCACTTACGTGCAGTGATTTCTCCAGATTCTCTGAACCTTTTGATGATATTACAGACCGTAGATGGTGAAATCCCTAAATTCCTTGCAATAGCTCATTGAAAAATGTTGTTCTTATCTGTTGGACAATTTGCTCACGCATTTGTTGACAAAGTGGTGACTCTCGCCCCATCCTTGTTTGTGAATGACTGAGCATTTCATGGAAGCTGCTGTTATACCCAATCGTGGCACCCACCTGTTCCCAATTAGCCTGTTCACCTGTGGGATGTTCCAAATAAGTGTTTGTTGAGCATTCCTCAACTTTCTTTTTGCCACTTTGCCAGATTTTTTGAAACATGTTGCAGGCATCAAATTCCAAATGAACTAATATTTGCAAAAAATAAAGTTTACCAGTTCGAACGTTAAGTATCTTGTCTTTGCAGTGCATTCAATTGAATATAGGTTGAAAAAGATTTGAAAATCATTGTATTCTGTTTTTATTTACGATTTACACAAACGTGCCAACTTCACTGGTTTTGGGTTTTGTGTATATATATATTGGGATGTAACAATATCAAAATCTCACTATACGATATTAATACGATATAAGTATTAAGGTCATGGTACGATATTATTGTAGTATCGTACTGGGCCTTTTATATACGTATGTATATATATATAAAATACATGTTACACACACACACACACACACACACACACACACACACACACACACACACACACACACACACACACACACACACACACACACACACACACACACACACACACACACACACGAAGAGAAGGGCGGAGCTTTCAACCAAGCACCACATGGTGGTGAGTCGGCTCCGATGGTGGGGGAAGATGCCGGACAGACCTGGCGGGCCCAAACGCATAATGAGGGTCTGCTGGGAACGTCTGGCTGAGTCTCCTGTCAAAGAGAGTTTCAATTCCCACCTCCGGAAGAACTTCGAACATGTTACGAGGGAGGCGTTGGACATTGAGTCCGACTGGATCTGTTTTTATTTACGATTTACACAACGGGCCAACTTCACTGGTTTTGGGTTTTGTATAAATGCAGGGTAAAATTAACAATAACATACATTTTTTCAAGCAAAGTGTCTTGCACTTTAATATGATGGTGTATTTATTAAATACAATGTCAAAGATTAATTTAATTATCTTAAACACTAGAAAAATATTTGTGTCTGTCGCTTCTTCTTAAAATTAAACTCAACCATGAAGTATGATTTAAATCCTTCATAAATAGTATATATTTAAAGTTAAAGTACCAATGATTGTCACACACACACTAGGTGTGGCGAAATTATTCTCTGCATTTGACCCATCACCCTTGATCACCCCCTGGGAGGTGAGGGGAGCAGTGGGCAGCAGCTGTGGCTGCGCCCGGGAATATTTTTTGGTGATTTGACCCCCAATTCCAACCCTTGATGCTGAGTGCCAAGCAGGGAGGAAATGGGTCCCATTTTTATAGTCTTTGGTATGACTCGGCCGGGGTTTGAACTCACAACCTACCGTTCTCAGGGCGGACACTCTAACCTTTGTGTTACTTCTTACAACTACTGATTGATACTGAGTTTATTTCAAACATGTATACTGTTTCAATATGATACATCATATATGTTCTGAAAAGGAGAAGGAAAAAGCAAAGCTTATTTAATCAATTATTCTAAATACAACAGTTCTCTTCATAAATAGTTAAGCCAGTTATGATTCACTTAAAGGGGAACTTCACTTTTTTGGAATTTTGCCTATCGTTCACAATCATTATGAAAGACATGACAACTGATCAGCTTACAATGGAGCCTATGGGAGCTGCTCTATTCTGCCTATAAAGCCCTTAAAAAAACATCCTAACACCTCCATTAAGGTTTTATATACATGACGTAAGTACATACAGTATGTAATGTAGTAACCGGGACATTTATAATAAGAATTAATATTTACATATTTTGATCATTTTAAGCATACACGACGCATTAATTTTATAAACGCATCACAACGTTCGGTTTTTTTCTCAACATCACTAATTTTTACTTACTGCAGACTTTATGAGAGCCAACAAACATGATAAAATATCACTTACTGTACAATTTAGATGAAAAATGACATAAACCTCAAAGAAAAGTGGGGTGGACCCAAGCCTCTTTTCGTGTCGTTCTCGCCATTTCCGGGTCCTAATCGGTTGCCGAAGTGTACCAACTTGTCAGAATAGGTCTACAGCCTTCTACTATCCAGGTGAGAGGCATGATTTATGGCCTATAATAAACATCCAGGGATTTTAAGGCGAAATAGAGGACCTCCCAAAAGCTCCGCTGTAAGCAGAGTATTATTTACAAGAAAAATGCATTAAAAAAAAATCAATCCATCGTCATGTCTTTCATAATGATTGTGAACGATAGGCAAAATTTTAAAAAAGTGCAGTTCCCTTTTAATGATATGAATATCTTATTTTCAGTATGTTCTAACTTAGATTTTTCACTAAGGTTATATTTCTCCTTTTCTGTTGAGAAGAATTGTTCTACATTCTTTTGGCAGGAGTTTATATTTGCGTTTAATTTTAGCTGTTTGCAAATGCACCAAAACAATACATTTTTATATTTTAGATTTAATAAAAGGGCTTGTATATTCTTGATAGCCAACATTATGTATTATTATAACAATACTTTGCTTATTTTCTTAAAAAATAAGAATAAAAAAGTAAAAATTGATACTTAAGTGGTGTTCCTGGGTTTTCCCTAACTTTTAAGGTACACTATATTGCCAAAAGTATTTGGCCACCTATCCAAATGATGAGAATCAGGTGCCCTAATCACTTGGGCATATATAAAATCAAGCACTTAGGCATGGAGACTGTTTCTACAAACATTTGTGAAAGAATGGGCCGCTCTCATTGATTTCCAGCGTGGAACTGTCATAGGATGCTACCTGTGCAACAAATCCAGCCGTGAAATTTCCTCGTTCCTAAATATTCCAAAGTCAACTTTATTATAAGAAAAGTGAAGAGTTTGGGAACAACAGCAAGTCAGCCACCAAGTGGTAGGCCACGTAAACTGACAGCGGATGCTGAAGCGCATAGTGCAAAGACTTTCTGCACAGTCAGTTACTACAGAGCTCAAAACTTCATGTGACCTTCCAATTAGCCCACGTACAGTATGTAGAGAGCTTCATGGAAAGGGTTTCCATGACTGAGCAGCTGCATCTAAGGCGTACATCACCAAGTCCAATACAAAGCGTGGGATGCAGTGGTGTAAAGCACGTCGCCACTGGACTCTAGAGCAGTGGAGACGTGTTCTCTGGACTGATGAATCACGCTTTTCCATCTGGCAATCTGATGGACCAGTCTGGGTTTGGAGGTTGCCAGGAGAACGCTACATTTCGGACTGCATTGTGTTGAGTGTATAATTTGGTGGAGGAGGAATTATGGTGTGGGGTTGTTTTTCAAGAGTTGGGCTTGGCCCCTTAGTTCCAGTGAAAAGAAATTTGAATGCTCCAGGATACCAAAACATTTTGGACAATTCCATGGGATGGCACTTGAAGTTCATATGTGAGTAAAGGCAGGTGGCCAAATACTTTTGGCAATATAGTGTATGTGTTGGGGCCAAAAGCATTACCATATCTGAAAAGTCACATGGTCTACAGAAAGTTACGTCATTCACATCCTCTGTGAAGAACAAAGTAACTCATTTATTTGTATGTATATTCCATCATGTTTCAATTATGAGTGGGGATTAAAATCTCAGCACAGTCCTATTACCTAAATTATTTTTATGATGTTTTTTGGTCATTTTTATTATAATAAATATGTGTATTATCAGATGTATAGTTGGAAAAAGACCAGAATAAGAAGAAATGTGCAATGATTAGGTATAGAAGTTCAATGATGAGGAACATCAACCAAACAACGCAAACCTAATTCACGCCCACCTGTCCAGCCACGCCAGCAAACTCTTGGCAGCGGCGATGAGCTCGACCACGGCGCTCAGGAACTCGTTAGATGGCTGATGGGCACTTTTGCTTTGGTAGGCGGGATTCTTCCGGCGCTGCGACACGGCGCTGCTCAGGTTGTGATAGGCCAACCTCATCTTGCCCACCAGAGTCTTTAGGTGGTCCGACTCCACACCGTAGTTCTGATCAGAGACCACACTAAGGGTAGTGTTAGGAGGTTGAGGTGTCACAACATGGACAACTTGCAAAGGAAATGTGTGTGAAAAGTGGGCAGGGCCTCGCGCTGCTCCAGCTACAGTACATCACTTGACCGTCGGTTTGGTCTTACAGAAAAACTACTAATGTATCAGCGCACCTTTCTCCTGAGTGAATGTGTCTGCATCACATGGTCACCATGGTAACATAGGTTCTGTAAGCTACCTATCTTAGCTGACATTTTGTTAACAATAGCAATTGTGAGACACAAACATTATCATCAACATGGCTGACCAGTGCACACAGCAGATCCACAGCTTCCAGCATCAGCTCCTGGTGTCCAACCTTTGCCACGCCCACTGACAGCAGTTCTTGGTGGGACATCTTGAGCAGCTTCTCACCGTCCACTTGCTGCCACCTGAAGGATGGGAGGTACTGCTGCAGGTTGTCATCCAGACCTGCAGTGACATAAGGTTGGGAGTTAGCGCTCATCTTGGAACTTTACATCACGTCACTTAGGGCTGGACGGTATACCGGTATAACAGTTATACTGGTATATTTTAGAAAATTGTATATAACGCCATACCGGTATCTTTTGATGTGCCTTCGTTATGGCCCTTCGCTCTTCTCTGCACCTGACGGGCAAAGCACAGGGCATCCTCTTTGGCTCAACCCCCGCCCCTTGCGTGTTAACGTAGTCTTCTCTGACGCACAATGACGCAGCGCAACAAACTTTTAGAAAATATATGGCGGTGATGTGCCGACTTCTCGACTACAGAGCAATGCGATGCTCTGGTCACTAATTGCATTTGGCTATTTGTGAATAACTACAGCTTTATTTACACATACACCAATATGCTTGAGAACCTATATCTCTCCTTGTAGAGATTAGCATTTTATTGCATGCCATAAGTATTTGATATGTCAGGTAAACACAAATTAACATTTGGTACAAAGACCTATACTAGGTCACTACACAGTGGCCTAATGGTAAGAGTGTCCGCCCTGAGATCGGTAGGTTGTGAGTTGAAACCCGGGCCGAGTCATACCAAAGACTATAAAAATGGGACGCATTACCTCCCTGCTTGGCACTCAGCATCAAGGGTTGGAATTGGGGGTTAAATCACCAAAAACGATTCCCGGGTGCGGCCAACGCTGCTGCCCACTGCTCCCCTTACCTCCCAGCAGGTGAACAAGGGGATGGGTCAAATGCAGAGGACAAATTTCACCACACCTAGTGTGTGTGTGACAATCATTGGAACTTGAACTTTTTAACTTGAACTATGATCGCAATTACAGATATTAGACGTTTCATGTAGTTCTTGACCAGCTTTGCACACACTGCAGCAGGGAATTAGTCCCTTTTTCTCCATACAGAACTTTTCCAGATCCTTAAGGTTTTGGGGCTGTCGCGGGGCAATATGGAAATATTTTCAATTAGGTTCAGGTCTGGGGACTGGTTAGGCAACTTTAGGACCTTGAGATGCTTCTTACGGAGCCACTCCTTAGTTCACCTTCCCGTGTGTTTTGGGTCGTTGTCATGCTGGAAGACCAATCTATGACCCATCATCAATGCTCTGAGGGAAGGAGATTATTGGCCAAGATCTCGCGATAAATGGCCCCATCCATCCTCCCCTCAATACGACACAATCGTCCTGTCCCCTTTGCAGAAAAGCATCCACAAAGAATGATGTTGCCACTTCCGTGCTTCACGGTTGAGATGGTGTTCTTGGGATTGTGCTCATCTGTCTTTTTCCTCCAAACGCGGTGCGTGGAGTTTAGACCAAAAAGCTCTATTTTTGTCTCATCCGACCATATGTCCTTCTCTCATTCCTCCTTTGATTCATCCAGATAGTCATTGGCAAATTCAAACAGGCCTTGACATGCGCTGTCTTGGGCAAGGGGACCTTGCGGGCGCTGCAAGATTTGAATCCATGGCGGCGTAGTGTCTTACTGATTGTTTTCTTCGAGACTGCGGTCCCAGCTCTCTTCTGGTTGTTGACCACGTCCAGCCGTTTAGTTCTGGGCTGGTCCCTCACCGTCCTCATGATCATTAGCCATGTGTACATGGACAACATGTATTTAATCTCATCATCATTCGGATTAGAATGTTACTGTGCACATGAACCCTGAGAATTATCTGATTATAACGTGCATTTTCATGCATTACACCTTGTATCGGAATACTTTACTTTGACATGCACAGAACATAACAAACGGAAAGGTCTGTTATTGTTTGTGCTACGTCGCTATCTTTTAAACAAGTTCGCTCACTGCAGGTCCTTAAGAATCAGTTAACTTCCACTGTAAACAAACATGGCTTTGTGCATTTCTGCTTGTCCGACGTTATCACGGTATTTATAATTTTTTCCTTCTGTTCACTATTTTTGTTTTACTTCTTTTTGTGAAATGGAGCTGTTCTGTGCCATTTATGTTGGGATATGTATAAATTGCCACACATCTTAATGTTACGACGTTCTGTGTATGTGTCTGAGGCTAGCAGTTAGCTCTTGGAGTATCTAGTGAATAAAACAGCTCGTTAAGACGACAACTGGATCTCTTCGTTTATTGTCACACCGACGCATGACACTCCAGACCATACTTTTGTTTTTGCTATTCTCGTTTTAAAGCAACAAACTCAAAGGCATATAACGCTACTTCTGTACATGTTGAATTTGGGGAGACAGCAGCAAGACAATTGCTGCTGTCTCCTCTCCGCGCTAGCTGCTAAGCTAGCGCGGAGAAAGGCAGCGCCGGTAAGAAGCTACTCCCACAGACCGCGACCACTTCCTGAGGACAGCAGGAACTTCACTTGGTGACAGAAAACACTGTGAGTAATGGCTTCCTGCGCATCTTGCACCATACTCACGGAGAGGTTGGCTCTGCTAGAGGGCCGTGTCCGCCAGTTAGAGCAGAGTAATGTCGTAACTTTAGATGTTGCGGACACATCTGCTAGCGTTAGCTGTAGCGAGCTAACTAGCCCAGTTTGTAGCAGTCCTAAGCGGCCTACAAGCTACGGTGTACCGGTTGAGACGCATAATAGATTTAGCTCTTTAGCTAGTCCTACACCCCAGTCTACCGGGCACCACACCTTAGTCATAGGGGACTCCATCACCCGAAACATAAAGCTTAGCAAACCAGCCACAATAAAGTGTATCCCCGGGGCCAGAGCACCTGACATTGAAGCTAATCTTAGGGAGCTAGCTCGCAACAGGCCTAGTAAACACGTACGACAGGCTAATCGCACCACTAATTATGCGAATATAGTTGTACACGTTGGCTCCAATGACACTAGAATGAGACAGTCAGAGATTACAAAGAGAAACATAGCCAGGACTTGTGATCTCGCCAGAAAGATGTCCAGGCATCGAGTAATTGTCTCTGGCCCCCTGCCTGCGAGAGGCAATGATGAGAGATATAGCAGATTAGTCTCGCTTAACAAGTGGTTGGCTAGCCACTGTAGGGAGCAGGGACTAACGTTTATTGATAACTGGCCCTCTTTCTGGGGCAAACCAGGCTTGCTGATGAGAGACGGCCTTCACCCTAACCAGGAAGGCGCCATCATCCTGTCTAGAAACATAGACTACTATTTAAGTCTCACTTGACTGACTACACTAGAGCAAGCCTGGTCACAGGCAATTACAATGTCTGTTAGTCCGGGTGAGGAGTCAGTTAAGCTAGAACTAGCCAGCGCCAGGCTGGATAATCCATGTACGCATAGCAATTCTCTTAGAATAATACACAATTCACATAATGTTTTTTCTGTTGTGTCTGTGTCAGAGGTGGACATGCATTCTACTGAGGTGGCAAATTATGATATGTCCAGTCTATTGCAGCACCAAGCAAACAATCGGAAAATTCCCGTCATATCAATTCCTAGATATGGTCGAAACTATTTAAAGTGCACTACGCATAATAAACGCAACATTGTTAATATTGCCACTACGGATAATCTTAACAAAAACTCGTCAAAACAGCCCAATACCTATAATATGGGCTTTTTAAACATAAGATCGTTGTCTCCCAAGGCGTTATTGGTTAATGAGGTCATTAGAGACAACAATCTTAACGTCATTGGTCTTAGCGAAACCTGGCTCAAACCGGACGAATTTTTTGCGCTCAATGAAGCATCTCCTCCTAACTATACGAATGCGCATGTTGCCCGCCCTCTTAAAAGGGGAGGGGGTGTCGCACTAATATACAATGAAAATTTCAACCTTACCCCTAACCTAAATAATAAATATAAATCGTTTGAGGTGCTTACTATGAGGTCTGTCACACCGCTACCTCTCGACCTAGCTGTTATTTACCGCCCCCCTGGGCCCTATTCGGACTTTATCAGTGAATTCTCAGAGTTCGTTGCTGATCTAGTGACGCACGCCGACAATATAATCATAATGGGGGACTTTAATATCCATATGAATACCCCATCGGACCCTCAGTGCGTGGCGCTCCAAACCATAATTGATAGCTGTGGTCTTACACAAATAATACATGAACCCACGCATCGCAACGGTAATACAATAGATCTAGTGCTTGTCAGGGGTGTCACCACCTCCAAAGTTATGATACTTCCATATACTAAAGTAATGTCCGATCATTACCTTATAAAATTTGAAGTTTTGACTCTTTGTCAACAAGCTAATAATAATAATAACTGCTATAGCGGCCGCAACATTAATGCTGCCACAACGATGACTCTTGCTGACCTACTGCCTTCGGTAATGGCACCATTCCCAAATTATGTCGGCTCTATTGATAACCTCACTAACAACTTTGACGATGCCTTGCGCGAAATTATTGATAGTATAGCACCGCTAAAGCAAAAAAGGGCCCCTAAAAGGCGCACCCCATGGTTTACAGAAGAAATTAGAGCTCATAAATTATCATGTAGAAAACTGGAACGCAAATGGCGCGCGACTAAACTTGAGGTTTTCCATCAAGCATGGAGTGATAGTTTAATAACTTATAAACGCATGCTTACCTTAGCTAAAGCTAAATACTACTCAAATCTCATCCGCCTCAACAAAAACGATCCTAAATTTCTGTTTAGTACAGTAGCATCGCTAACCCAACAAGGGACTCCTCCCAGTAGCTCCACCCACTCGGCAGATGATTTTATGAATTTCTTTAATAAGAAAATTGAAATCATTAGAAAGGAGATTAAAGACAACGCATCCCAGCTACAACTGGGTTCTATTAACACAAATACGACTGTATATACGACGGACACTGCCCTCCAAAATAGTCTCTCTATTTTTGATGAAATAACATTAGAGGAATTATTACAGCGTGTAAGTGGGATAAAACAAACAACATGTTTACTTGACCCACTTCCTGGGAAACTTATCAAGGAACTGTTTGTATTATTAGGTCCATCAGTGTTAAATATTATAAACTTATCACTTTCCTCCGGCACTGTTCCCCTAGCATTCAAAAAAGCGGTTATTCATCCTCTGCTCAAAAGACCTAACCTCCATCCTGACCTCATGGTAAACTACCGACCGGTCTCCCACCTTTCGTTTATTTCTAAAATTCTCGAAAAAATTGTTGCACAGCAGCTAAATGAACACTTAGTGACTAACAATCTCTGTGAACCTTTTCAATCCGGTTTCAGGGCAAATCACTCTACGGAGACAGCCCTCGCAAAAATGACTAATGATCTATTGCTAACGATGGATTCTGATGCGTCATCTATGTTGCTGCTTCTTGATCTTAGCGCCGCTTTCGATACCGTCGATCATAATATTTTATTAGAGCGTATCAAAACACGTATTAGTATGTCAGACTTAGCCTTGTCTTGGTTTAACTCTTATCTTACTGACAGGATGCAGTGCGTCTCCCATAACAATGTGACCTCGGACTATGTCAAGGTAACGTGCGGAGTTCCCCAGGGTTCGGTTCTTGGCCCTGCACTCTTTAGTATTTACATGCTGCCGCTGGGTGACATCATACGCAAGTACGGTGTTAGCTTTCACTGTTATGCTGATGACACTCAACTCTACATGCCCCTAAAGCTGACCAACACGCCGGACTGTAGTCAGCTGGAGGCGTGTCTTAATGAAATTAAACAATGGATGTCCGCTAACTTTTTGCAACTCAACGCTAAGAAAACGGAAATGCTGATTATCGGTCCTGCTAGACACCAACATCTATTTAATAATACCACCTTAACATTTGACAACCAAACAATTAAACAAGGAGACTCGGTAAAGAATCTGGGTATTATCTTCGACCCAACTCTCTCGTTTGAGTCACACATTAAGAGTGTTACTAAAACGGCCTTCTTTCATCTCCGTAATATCGCTAAAATTCGTTCCATCTTGTCCACTAGCGACGCTGAGATCATTATTCATGCGTTCGTTACGTCTCGTCTCGATTACTGTAACGTTTTATTTTCGGGCCTCCCTATGTCTAGCATTAAAAGATTACAGTTGGTACAAAATGCGGCTGCAAGGCTTCTGACAAAAACAAGAAAGTTTGATCATATTACGCCTATACTGGCTCACCTGCACTGGCTTCCTGTGCACTTAAGATGCGACTTTAAGGTTTTACTACTTACGTATAAAATATTACACGGTTTAGCTCCAGCCTATCTCGCCGATTATATTGTACCATATGTCCCGACAAGAAATCTGCGTTCAAAGAACTCCGGCTTATTAGTGATTCCCAGAGCCAAAAAAAAGTCTGCGGGCTATAGAGCGTTTTCTATTCGGGCTCCAGTACTCTGGAATGCCCTCCCGGTAACAGTTAGAGATGCTACCTCAGTAGAAGCATTTAAGTCCCATCTTAAAACTCATTTGTATAATCTAGCCTTTAAATAGACCCCCCCTTTTTTAGACCAGTTGATCTGCCGTTTCTTTTCTTCTCTCCTCTTCTCCCCTGTCCCTTGCGAGGGGGAGTTGCATAGGTCCGGTGGCCATGGATGAAGTGCTGGCTGTCCAGAGTCGGGACCCCGGGTGGACCACTAGCCTGTGCATCGGTTGGGGACATCTCTGCGCTGCTGACCCGTCTCCGCTCGGGATGGTTTCCTGTTGGCCCCGCTGTGGACTGGACTCCCGCTGATGTGTTGGATCCACTGTGGACTGGACTTTCACAATGTTATGTCAGACCCACTCGACATCCGTTGCTTTCGGTCTCCCCTAGAGGGGGGGGGGGTTACCCACATATGCGGTCCTCTCCAAGGTTTCTCATAGTCATTCACCGACGTCCCACTGGGGTGAGTTTTTCCTTGCCCGTATGTGGGCTCTGTACCGAGGATGTCGTTGTGGCTTGTACAGCCCTTTGAGACACTTGTGATTTAGGGCTATATAAATAAACATTGATTCATTCCAAGACTATCAAATGTAGTCCCACACCTCTACCACCAAAGTATAACTTACATCAAAGACATGCGCAGTAAGGATAATTCCAACCCGAATTATTCCGAAAGGCATGTTTACATGAAGCATTTTTATTCCGGTTAGGCTCTTAATCTGATTAAGTGTGTCCATGTGCACATAGCTATTGATGCTCCACAAGAGGAGATCTTGCATGGAGCGCCAGACCGAGTGAGATTGACCATCATCTTGAACTACTTCCATTTTCTAATGATTGCGCCAACAGTTGTTGCCTTCTCACCAATCTACTTGCCTATTGTCCTGTAGCCCGCCTTGTGCATGCCTACAATTGTACTGTATATCTGATGTCCTTACACAGTTCTATGGTCTTGGTCATTGTGGAGAGGTTTGAGTTTGCTTTATTAAGAGTGTTGGCAGGTGTCCCTATACAGGTAACAATTTCAAACAAGCACAGTTAATACAGATAATGAGTGGAGAGCAGGAGGATTTTCTAAAGAAACACTAACAGGTCTGTGAGAGCCAATATTCTTACTGGTTGTTAGGTGATCAAAAACTTATTTCATGCAATAAAATGCTAATTAATGACTTACAAATCATATAATGTGGTTTTCTGGATTTTTGTTTTAGATTATGTCACTCACAGTTGAAGAGTATCTATGATAAAGATGACATGCTTTGTAAATGGAAAAATGTGCAAAATCAGCAATGTATCAAATAATTCTTCTCCTTGCTATTTGCCAGGCATTTCAAGTTTTATATTTTTTTAAAGTGACGCAATAATAATTTTCCTTTGTAATGAAATATATTCGTTAAAGACTAATTCTGTTACTATTTCAATCAATGTTTTGGCAAAGTAAGAACTATAATTATTTTTTTAAAGTAATTTTCTAAACACTAGTAGTCTTGGGAAAAAAGCCAACTCTTTTAAACCCAGTGACCTCGCCAGGTCCAGTGGCGCCACTGTCTACGCCACCCTGAACTTTGCCCTTTGTCTTTGGCCCTAGCAGCATGATGGACTTCTGACCTGCAGCCCTAGTGACAGCTGAACATTGGACAAGTCACAAATTAATACCATGATGATGGGATAAGATAGACTTTACAACAATAATGACGATGATATCGCTATTTAATTACAGGTACACATCCAGTAGGTCTCCAAAAATAATATTGTCTTTGAGTATGAATAATAGGTTTATTAATTACAGGCACGTGAGCACACTTTGAGGAAAAAAAGAGAAAAACTGACAAAAAAAAGGGAGGACAATTTCTCTGCCACAAAAGCCCCGAAAGAACATTTTGAAAATCAAGACTACATTTGCTGCAATTGGGTGCATTTCTACACTTTTACTTTTGATGTATTCTCATCTACTAACCTGTTTTGGCTGTCTTTTTGACATTTACATGTCCCATGTAATGTACCACAGATTTTTTTTTTCAAGTAGATATTTTACTGACATTATTATCATTGAAAGTGTAATGTTAAATTATTTAACATGCAAGCAGACAACCCAGCAAACGTTTCTCATTAGGCAACTCTATCCTATAGCCACGCCCCCTTGGGTAATATACTTCCGGTGTTGTGACCTCTGTTTACATCCGTCACGTCAAAATTATACCTTTCGGTGGCTACTAATAAATGCTCTATAACTACAACTGGTTCGGCACAAACGGTGTTCGGAAACTACATCTGGTTCGGAACAAAGGGTGTTCGGATTGTAATCATCCAAGTATGATTAGCAGCAAAGTAGAAACCTGTCAACATTGCGGCTCAGAGAGTGAACGCAGGCGACAACAAGTAAGCTAGCTAAATGATGCTAACTATGCTAATTAGCGAGCTTTTTTCGGCACCCCCAATTTTCTCCCGGTCATGCAATTTAGTGTGGCGTTTAGGCAGGAGGGACAACGAGTGCCTGCGGCTGAAGTGAACGTTCAACACATTTTGTTTACATCCTATTTTGTTGATATTGTAGTCTGTTTACATAATTCAACCACATAATTTTTGTTATTGTCAGAAAGTTCCAATCTGACAAGTTTTCACGGGACACATTTCCGGTTGTGTGTTTCGTGGAGAAACCACGGATGTATAGATACTGGTCCATTGCTGATAAGAACAAGTCTGAATGTCATTAAAACAATTATCTCCATCTTTTGACAGTCATCCTTAGACTTCTGTCCTTACATGCTACAATATTTCATTAAAAATTGCAAAGTGATATTTTGATGTGAAAATGTATGTTTAAAAACCCGGATTTCCTCGTTTTTGTGGACATTTCACATGCCTGTAATTAGTGGTGTCCATGTACTGCATGGAGTAGCTAAATAAGGTTAAGGCCGTTTGGATCAGTTCCAGTGAAAGCAAACAAACAAGCAGAAGTATTTGGACACCAAATGGCTGATGTGAAGCACACTCGGGTGCCAAGACAACAAAAGGTGTCAACTGCGCAGATGAGCAGCATGTGGTCGATACTTGCTCCAACAGATGGCTGGCAGGGACATTCTGAGCAAATAAAGTACTGATACGACGCCTCCTGTTTGGAACTGGAACACCTCTGACACCAAGAACAACAACAACAATCTTAGAAGAACGACAACAACCTTCTTCTTAAGACATTTATCATTCAACTGGAACGTCATAAGCGCAAGTCAACATCAAATAAGTATTTACTGTAACAACAACAGCATGGAACTCCAAACATGATATTCATATGTCATGAAAGTAAGTTTTGGGAAATCCTATTCTCGACTCCAAATTGCTGAAAGTCATGGCTGTGTCTTCACTTGCACACTTCGAATGCGTCTTTTAAGTGTGTAAATGCAGTGCACTGTCAGGTTGTCAGATTACTTCCATCAGTACACTTCTAAAAGTACTCGGAGGTACCTCAGTTTTTGTATGCCCCACTTTTCGTATGATTTAGTGTTTAAAGAAAATAGTTTTCCCTTTTTTCATACACCGTTTTAATTATCATACAATGCATCATTCTCTGGAATGAAGTGTCCAAATAAAGAATCCCGCATAGTTTTTTTTTTAGTACGGCTGCAAAATAATACATTTTGCATATAAACCGGTATGGTACCAATTCCAGAGACCTGAGAATCAATACCGGTACTCAACCGTACCAATTTTCGGTCATTTTGTGTGCTTATGCGGTGATAGTTGTTAATTCGTTTAATAACAAATCCCTTTTTAACATTTATCAGTGAGCTGATAATGAAAATTGTGCTGTCCAGTTGTTATATCTTGATTTCTAAGACTTATGGATATTATTTGCAAGTTTCCATTCAACTCAGTTTGTCCTAGGTGTGTTGCATAGTCAGGAAGTAGTCTTTGCCATTAAAGGCCTACTGAAATGATTTTTTTTTATTTAAACGGGAATAGCAGATCCATTCTATGTGTCATACTTGATCATTTCGCGATATTGCCATATTTTTGCTGAAAGGATTTAGTAGAGAAAATCGACGATAAAGTTCGCAACTTTTGCTCGCTGATAAAAAAAAGCCTTGCCTGTACCGGAAGTAGCGTGACGTCACAGGAGCTAGTATTCCTCACAATTCCCCATTGTTTACAATGGAGCGAGAGAGATTCGGACCGAGAAAGTGACGATTACCCCATTAATTTGAGCGAGGATGAAAGATTCGTCGATGAGGAACGTTACAGTGAAGGACTTGAGAGGCAGTGATGGACGTATCTTTTTTCGCTCTGACCGTAACTTAGGTACAAGCTGGCTCATTGGATTCCACACTCTCTCCTTTTTCTATTGTAGATCACAGATTTGTATTTTAAACCACCTCAGATACTATATCCTCTTGAAAATGAGAGTCGAGCACGCGAAATGGACATTTAAAGTGACTTTTATCTCCAAGACAATACATCGGTGACACACTTAGCTACTGAGCTAACGTGCTAGCATCGTTCTCAAATGAAGATAGAAACAAAATAAATAAACCTCTGACTGGAAGGATAGACAGAAGAGCAAACATACTATTAAACCATGTACATGTAACTACACGGTTAAAAATTCTCAGCCTGGTAAGGCTTAACAATGCTGTTGCTAACGACGCTAAGGCTAATTTAGCAACTTAGCAGCCGGAACTCACAGAACTATAATAAAACATTAGCGCTCCACCTACGCCAGCCAGCCTCATCTTCCCATCAACAGCCGTGCTCACCTGTGTTCCAGCGATCAACGGCGCGACGAAGGACTTCATCCGCGGGTTTGGCGGCAAGCATCAGCTAGGCGTCTTCTATCAGGGTAAGTAGTCCTTGTTGTGTTGCTGTAAGTATTGTACTTAGCCGCTAAGACACCGATCGATCCCACCTACAACGTTCTTCTTTGCAGCCTCCATTGTTCATTAAACAAATTGCAAAAGATTAATCAACACAGATGTCCAGAATACTGTGGAATTTTGTCGAAGAAAACAGAGCTTTGTGTATTGTGTCCAATAGGGCCCAAACACTTCCGTGCATTTTATGACGTCACGCGCATAAATCATATCCAAAGGAGATTTTCAACCGGAAGTGTGGCAGGAATTTTAAAATTGCACTTTATAAGTTAACCCGGCCGCCGTATTGGCATGTGTTTCAATGTTCCATTTTGTCCACAAGCGATGCTGAGATCATTATCCATGTGTTCGTTACATCGCGTCTCGATTACTGTAACGTTTTGTTTTCGGGCCTCCCTATGTCTAGCATTAAAAGATTACAGATGGTACAAAATGCGGCTGCTAGACTTTTGACAAAACCAAGAAAGTTTGATCATATTACGCCTATACTGGCTCACCTGCACTGGCTTCCTGTGCACCTAAGATGCGACTTTAAGGTTTTACTACTTACGTATAAAATACTACACGGTCAAGCTCCTGCCTATCTTGACGATTGTATTGTACCATATGTCCCGGCAAGAAATCTGCGTTCAAAGAACTCCGGCTTATTAGTGATTCCTAGAGCCCAAAAAAAGTCTGCGGGCTATAGAGCGTTTTCTATTCGGGCTCCAATACTATGGAATGCCCTCCCGGTAAAAGTTAGAGATGCTACCTCAGTAGAAGCATTTAAGTCTCATCTTAAAACTCATTTGTATACTCTAGCCTTTAAATAGACTCCCTTTTTACACCAGTTGATCTGCCGTTTCTTTTCTTTTCTTTTCTTTTCTTTTCTACTCTGCTCCAAACCCGGGGTGGACCGCTAGCCTGTCCATCAGATGGGGACATCTCTACGCTGCTGACCCGTCTCCACTCGGGATGGTTCCTGCTGGCCCCACTATGGACTGGACTTTCGCTGATGTGTTGGACTTTCACAATATTATGTCAGACCCACTCGACATCCATTGCTTTCTGTCTCCCCTAGAGGGGGGGGGGGGGGGGGGGGGGTTACCTACATATGCGGTCCTCTCCAAGGTTTCTCATAGTCATTCACATTGACGTCCCACTGGGGTGAGTTTTCCTTGCCCGTATGTGGGCTCTGTACCGAGGATGTCGTTGTGGCTTGTACAGCCCTTTGAGACACTTGTGATTTAGGGCTATATAAATAAACATTGATTGATTGATTGATTGAATGTTAAGATTTCATCATTGATATATAAACTATCAGACTGCGTGGTCGGTAGTAGTGGGTTTCAGTAGGCCTTTAAGTTTAAGTTGTGTCTTTTGTTGAATCCTACATAGTGTTTATACTGTTAGTATAGTAAAGTACTTATTACACAGCAGCTGTTTGATTGTAACGTGCGTCTTAGTTATAGTTTTCATTAACACATTTTAAGGTGTTGAAATGGCTGTGTAAAATTGCTAAGGTAATGAGTAGCATGTATATGGCATATCTCACGTGAAGTAGCATTACGCTAACACATTTTGAAAAGTGGAGCCTCAAATTTGAACACTGTCTATGAGGCGTGCTTTCTTTGTTGGCATGGAAAATTGCAACATTTCTGCTACGAATATGCCTGTCTGCTCGCCAATTGTTTGACGTCACATGCAACAAAGGTATCAAAATATGGTTCCGTTTGATTATATGTGAATTGGTACTTGGTAGTACCGACAGAATTCAGTCGGTACTTATTAAAAGTACCAAAATCAGTACCCTTCCCACAAAGGGACCAAAGAAGCTAGTGAGTGACAGCACATTAATAAAAAAATGGATGGATGTAAAGATGGTTCCATGATTTTGTGAATCACAAACACGCACGCTACACCACACGGACACACAAACACGGACAAGGGTTTGAAGATGATTGTCAGCTCAGACATGAAATTATAAGCTGTCCTAGGAGGATGAAGACGTAAATTAAAGTGCAGACATTTTTTTCATTCCACATGTAAGAAGGTTTTAGTGCAGCACCTTTGTTTGCTCTGCTCCCACTGGCAGGGTCTTCAAACGTCTGGCACACGGCAAGCAGTAACGCCACCCTGGAATACTGCAGAGACGCTTTGTGTGCTTTGGCATCAGCCACAATTCTCACACTGCACAAAACTCACAGTCACACGATCATCTATGGACTGCTTATTCCTTCACCATCACACATACAATACTACTGCTGTTATTATAATACGGCCCTGAGCAGACATCTCCTTCATTCACACTTTAACAAATAACATCTCGAATAATATAATCTCTAATAATAAAATATCTAATCATAACATCTCCAATAACAACATCAACCATATTAATAACATCTCTACTAAATTGTCTCTAAAAATACATGTTCTAATAAAATTAGCTCTAATAACATCTCTAATAATAACAGCATCTCTAATAACATCTCTAATAATAACAGCATCTCTAATAACATCTCTAAAAAAATAACATATCTAATACTGACATATAAAATGACATCTCTAATAAAATCTCAAATGAAAACATTTCTAAAAATATAATCTCCAATAAAAACATTTAAAACAACATCGCTAATAACATTTTTTTAAATAACATCTCTGATAAATACAACATATATAATATCTAATACAAATACTGCTAACATCTCTAATAATGTATTTTATTATATAATTTCTGATAATACTGATAACAGCAACTCTAATAACATCTCTAATAAAATAATCTCTAATAATTTAATCTCTATAATAATGTAATACTTTTGTAATATAATCTCTAACAATATTATCTCTAATAATACCATCTCTCATCACTTTTGCTTATTAACAGTCCAGTTAATCATTGAGCAAAGGTCAACAAGTCACACAGGATAAACACACACACGCACACACAACAAACGTGAGCAACAGCAAGCCACTAATTACACATGAATGTATTCACTATAATTAACATCTCATTCGCGTAAGACAGCTGTTATGTGTGATGACATCATGAAGAAGCCCAAAGAGCACAAACTAACATGGCACGACAACAGCAAGTAGGCAGGGCATAGAGGAAAAGAGGTGGCACACGCTCACGTGCACATTTGCATTGACCAAACAACATTAAAGAGGAAAAGGATTTCCTTGAGGGAGGCGTGCACACTTGCAAACAGGAAGTGTGATTGTGTGGGCAACTCACACATGCACAAAGAGGTCAAAGTTTGAATTTGTTCCAAAACCAGAAGCTATGACTATAGATGTAATGCCAGTTACAAAATCTTCATCCTCACTTTGCCATCAATCCAGTGGTACTAACGCAAGCGTGTGCATGCACATACTGTATGTATGTGTATACTACGTGTACCTGTATGTACAAATGGTGTTTCCAATGTTGTACATGTTCCATAACAGTCGCTATGGATTACGGTGACGTGCCCAGCAACGTTGTGGAGGTTCCCCTCCCACTGAACAAACAACAGGCTGCAGGTCACATGATCCTACTCCACATCAGGTCCAAACCACAACGTTTCTGTCAGGATTTGAACTTGCTCCAGTGGAAGTTACCACACTAATACTCCCATGGGGATTATGCTGCAATGAAATGGACTGCAGATGGAAGAGTAGTTGACAGGTAGAGAGCAGGACCAGGTTCTGGTGTGGCAACCCGACGGTTGTGTTTTGTGACTTGAACACAAAGCGAGCCAACAACAGTCCAGTAGACGAGCTATCAAAACTGGAACCTGTTTGGTAGATGCCTTACGAGCACTAGAACGTAGATCCATCTGAACACACCAAACTCGTCTGTGGGTCACATGATCAATTGGATACACATACACGTACAGAGGAGATACTTGCTGATCTAAGATCTGCTCCAAGGTGTTGAAAGGTTCTGTTGACTTCTACACAACACATCTAACCAAGTCATAGACAACAACTGCCCTTGCTAATAACTATCATCAACTAGGTGTTTCTTTCACTCATGGGTGGCCAAACGTCTGCTAACGCATTCTGAAAAATCAGTGGATTGGGGGCCATTCTAATATTTATTTTATGTTGTATGTTATGAATTCTAATTGCTGGTATGTTACTGACGTGATCGTGTCCAGCTCACGTCCCGCCCAATGAATACGCGTGGTGGTCAAGCTAACTCTTTTATAAATGGGTACTACGCGCCATTTAGCCTTTCTCAAAGAAAAAATGCCCTATGTTTGTATTGTTTTTGGCTGTATGAATCGTTTAAATTGCGAAAGGGATAAACGTTACTTAAGAGTTCCTCAAGAGGTAATCAAAACGGGAGGAAGAGTGCAAGATTTTACGAAACGACGAGAAAAGCATGCAGCTCACACTCCAGTCCAAGGGAGCAGAGTCAAAGAATGCATGAGTTTGCAGTGATATACTTTTAACGGTTATTATTTCACATTAAAGTACTATCTAGATATTATTCGTATTTCTTAGGCACGTATGCTACAAGTTATTAAAAAAATCACCAACTCGGCGAGTCTACATGAATGAAAGCAAATGTGAGCAAAACCTAAAAGAGTTAACATTTTACCAAAAGGCAGCAATCATAAATGAGGCTTTCAACACATACACAATGTTGACGTCTATAGTTATATTTAGATAAAGACGGGGGGAAACACGCTACTTGTAAACGGCGCGTGCAACAGCAACAAACATAGCAGTACACGCAAAGTTAAATAATGAAATGCAACCTTACCCGAGCAAAAAAAACATGCATATGTTTCCGGGAGAGGCTTAATACCAATTTCCATGACCCAGCAGCCACATACAAAGAATTTCTGTGAGGACTCCATCATCCCGACAAAAACTGTCCACTGTTACCCAAATAACAAGCCCTGGATCACCAGCCAGCTAAAGGTGCTGCTAAATAAAAAGAAGCGAGCCTTCAGATCCGGTGATCGGGACGAGTTGAAGAGGATTCAGTGGCAGCTCAAAGTTAATCTTCAAGAAGGGAAAGATGCCTATAGAAGGAAGCTTGAAGCTAAACTCCAACAGAACAACACTCGTGAGGTTTGGAAGGGTATGAAGGCCATCACAGGCTTCAACAATAAAGCCAAACTGCTGGATGGGGGTGCAGATAGAGCCAACGAGCTGAATTTGTTTTTCAACAGATTTAGCAACGCACCCCTTACTGGCCCTCCCCCCACTACTCCTGTTCTCACACCTCCACCTCCCCCTCCTTCTCTTTTACCTGCCACAGCCGTTTTTCCCCCCCTCTCCCCTCCCCCACTTCCAGCCCCACTGAGAAAGCCAGCCCGGTGTGTCTGACACCTGGACTTGTAAGACGGCAGCTGGAGAAAGTCAATCCAGCTAAGTCAGCAGGCCCTGACCAAGTCAACCCCTGGGTCCTGAAGACTTGCGCTGCTCAGCTAACTGGGATCCTGCACTCCATCTTCAACCTGAGTCTGAAGCTAGAACGGATACCAGTGCTATGGAAAACATCCTGCATAGTGCCGGTGCCCAAGAAGCCCATCCCATCGAGCTCAAATGACTTCAGACCTGTAGCCCTGACGTCCCAGGTCATGAAGGTCCTCGAGAGACTTGTGCTGGATCAGCTGAGGCCACTGGTGGCTCCTTCCCTGGATCCTCTACAGTTTGCATATCAGCCCCATGTAGGAGTGGACGATGCTGTTATCTACCTGCTGCATCATGCTCACTCTCACCTGGATGGTGGGAAGGGCACTGTGAGGATCATGTTTTTTGATTTCTCCAGTGCCTTTAACACCATTCACCCAATTCTGATGAGTGACAAGTTGCTCAGGATGGGTGTCAGTTCATCCATTGTCTCCTGGATCACTGATTACTTGTCTGACAGGCCCCAGTTTGTGCGACTGGGGAGCTCCGTGTCGGATACTGTGGTAAGTGGTGTAGGTGCTCCACAGGGGACCGTCCTGTCTCCTTTCCTGTTCACCCTGTACACCTCAGACTTCCAGTATAGTTCCAGGTCCTGCCACCTGCAGAAATACTCTGACGACTCTGCTGTGGTCGGGTGTATCGGAGAGGGACGGGAATTGGAGTACAGGACACTGATCGCTGACTTTGTGGAGTGGTCTCAGGCGAACCATCTGGTCCTTAATGTGGACAAGACCAAGGAGCTGGTCATCGACTTCAGGAAGAGAGTGACCCCGGTGGAGCCCTTCAAGATCCAGGGCCGGGAGGTGGCAGTAGTGGAGCAGTAAAAGTACCTGGGAGTCCACTTGAACAGCAGACTGGACTGGAAGGACAACTGCAAAGCTGTTTACAAGAAGGGCATGAGCAGACTCTTTTTCCTGAGGAAGCTTAGGTCATTCAATGTGTGCAGCAAGCTGTTGGAGATCTTTTATCAGTCTGTTGTGGCCAGTGCACTGTACTTTGCAGTGGTTTGTTGGGGGAGCAGCACCAGCAAAAGGGACTCAAACCGGATTGATAATCTGATCCGGAAAGCCGGCCAAATTATTGGCACGCAATTGGAGGCGTTTGTGTCAGTGAGGGACAGGAGGTCACTGGACAAACTGCTTGCCATCATGGACAATCCTGCCCATCCACTCCACCTGAAAATTAAGGGACAGCGGAGTTCATACTCCAACAGGCTCCTTCAACTTCCTTCTCGCACTGTGCGATTCAAGAACTCCTTCATTCCACACTCCATCCAGCTGTATAATCACTCGCCATACAGCAATAGATGACATCTGCCTATTACCTGACACCTGACATGTTAGCTACTTCTCTTTGTTTATAATGTCTATTTTCTATTTCCTGCTGGACCTATTCTCTATTTTATGCTGCTGCTGTCATATAGACTGTATATACTGTAATATTGTACATGGTCATTGGTTTATATTGTATATATGTTATAGACATAATATAATATATCTGTATATAAATTACTCTGTACACATATTATGTATATATTCGTATATATGTTAGATTTTTTTATAGCTATATTAGTCTATTTATACCTGCATTGTCCTTTCCATCATTGTAACTGAGCTACTGTGTTGAACAATTTCCCTTGTGGATCATTAAAGTTTGTCTAAGTCTAAGTCTAAGAAGTTGTAGACCTCAATGCTTTTCTAAGTTTTCATCTGTTTTGTCGTGTAGAATGGCGTCTGGAGCACAATAGTTCGATATGTCGAAGAACGCGATCGATGTATGATCCTTGATATCACTCGACAATTTTTTTTTATATATATAAAAGTATAGGGATCTCAGTGTTTCTCCCAGAAAATGTGTTAGTTAAGGCAGTGGTCCCCAACCACCGGGCCGCACAAGAAATTTGAAAAAAATAAAAAATAAATAAAAATCAAAAGTTTTTTTTTAATTAAATCAACATAAAAAACACAATATATAGATTATATATCAATATAGATCAATACAGTCTGCAGGGATACAGTCCGTAAGCACACATGATTGTATTTCTTTATGAAAAAAAAAATAATAATAAAAAAAAATTATAATAATGATGCAGTTACATTATTATATAAACTATCAGAGACAGCTCCACGAAACTCTTCATTTAACATCATGTCGTTTTTGCTGCTTCAACACAGCTCCATCAACACAGAAAAAGGAGAGAAAGACAAGCATTATTGACCTACAGTTAACAACTAACAGACTGGGCTTTGCTGTCCGTTTCATGTGGGGCGCACACACACACGCACGCACGCACGCAGGCACACGCGCACAGTGAGCTAACGTTACGCTAAAAGCTAATTAGCTTTCATCTCAAGGACTGCGAGCGAGCTGAGCTGCCGCTTGTGTTTCTAGAACGTCAACAGGCTCATAGTGATGTTACTAGTAGTTGACTGGGAGGTGTTTATTATAATTTGGGGAGAGTCCGCTGCCTTATGCTTACCTGCTAAACACCTATCTGCTCACCCCACCTGACTGTGCTGTGAGTACTGACTCCATGGGCTCTGAATATGCACTGCTGATTGGCTGTTACTGCTCTCCGTGTAACCAATCAGATGGCTCTGTGGGTGGGACAATGCTGGGGGACAGCAGCACAGCAGAGAGAAGTACTGACAGGGGAGGCAGAACCAAGCGCAGCAGCTTGTTAAGACGTTAGTTTAGGCGGTGGCTCGGAAAACTCTGGATCTATTCCATTACATTGTTAAAATTTTTGCTCGTATCTGCTTTTTGCAGAAAGATTTAAGCCTCTTTTGTACTCAGATAGTTCGCACGCTGCTTGTTGTTTAAGAGAATCTTGGCTTGGTTGACCACCACTGGTTTTTACTTCCGGACGAATTTTTTGCGCTCAATGAGGCATCTCCTCCTAACTATACGAATGCGCATGTTGCCCGTCCTCTTAAAAGGGGAGGGGGTGTCGCACTAATATACAATGAAAATTTCAACCTTACCCCTAACCTAAATAATAAATATAAATCGTTTGAGGTGCTTACTATGAGGTCTGTCACACCGCTACTTCTCGACCTGGCTGTTATCTACCGCCCCCCTGGGCCCTATTCAGACTTTATCAGTGAATTCTCAGAGTTCGTTGCTGATCTAGTGACGCACGCCGACAATATAATCATAATGGGGGACTTTAATATCCATATGAATACCCCATCGGACCCTCAGTGCGTGGCGCTCCAAACCATAATTGATAGCTGTGGTCTTACACAAATAATACATGAACCCACGCATCGCAACGGTAATACAATAGATCTAGTGCTTGTCAGGGGTGTCACCACCTCCAAAGTTATGATACTTCCATATACTAAAGTAATGTCCGATCATTACCTTATAAAATTTGAAGTTTTGACTCTTTGTCGACAAGCTAATAATAATAATAACTGCTATAGCGGCCGCAACATTAATGCTGCCACAACGATGACTCTTGCTGACCTACTGCCTTCGGTAATGGCACCATTCCCAAATTATGTCGGCTCTATTGATAACTTCACTAACAACTTTGACGATGCCTTGCGCGAAATTATTGATAGTATAGCACCGCTAAAGCAAAAAAGGGCCCCTAAAAGGCGCACCCCATGGTTTACAGAAGAAATTAGAGCTCATAAATTATCATGTAGAAAACTGGAACGCAAATGGCGCGCGACTAAACTTGAGGTTTTCCATCAAGCATGGAGTGATAGTTTAATAACCTATAAACGCATGCTTACCTTAGCTAAAGCTAAATACTACTCAAATCTCATCCGCCTCAACAAAAACGATCCTAAATTTCTGTTTAGTACAGTAGCATCGCTAACCCAACAAGGGACTCCTCCCAGTAGCTCCACCCACTCGGCAGATGACTTTATGAATTTCTTTAATAAGAAAATTGAACTCATTAGAAAGGAGATTAAAGACAACGCATCCCAGCTACAACTGGGTTCTATTAACACAAATACGACTGTATATACGACGGACACTGCCCTCCAAAATAGTCTCTCTATTTTTGATGAAATAACATTAGAGGAATTATTACAGCGTGTAAGTGGGATAAAACAAACAACATGTTTACTTGACCCACTTCCTGGGAAACTTATCAAGGAACTGTTTGTATTATTAGGTCCATCAGTGTTAAATATTATAAACTTATCACTTTCCTCCGGCACTGTTCCCCTAGCATTCAAAAAAGCGGTTATTCATCCTCTGCTCAAAAGACCTAACCTCGATCCTGACCTCATGGTAAACTACCGACCGGTCTCCCACCTTCCGTTTATTTCCAAAATTCTCGAAAAAATTGTTGCACAGCAGCTAAATGAACACTTAGTGACTAACAATCTCTGTGAACCTTTTCAATCCGGTTTCAGGGCAAATCACTCTACGGAGACAGCCCTCGCAAAAATGACTAATGATCTATTGCTAACGATGGATTCTGATGCGTCATCTATGTTGCTGCTTCTTGATCTTAGCGCCGCTTTCGATACCGTCGATCATAATATTTTATTAGAGCGTATCAAAACACGTATTGGTATGTCAGACTTAGCCTTGTCTTGGTTTAACTCTTATCTTACTGACAGGATGCAGTGCGTCTCCCATAACAATGTGACCTCGGACTATGTCAAGGTAACGTGCGGAGTTCCCCAGGGTTCGGTTCTTGGCCCTGCACTCTTTAGTATTTACATGCTGCCGCTGGGTGACATCATACGCAAGTACGGTGTTAGCTTTCACTGTTATGCTGATGACACTCAACTCTACATGCCCCTAAAGCTGACCAACACGCCGGATTGTAGTCAGCTGGAGGCGTGTCTTAATGAAATTAAACAATGGATGTCCGCTAACTTTTTGCAACTCAACGCTAAGAAAACGGAAATGCTGATTATCGGTCCTGCTAGACACCAGCAGCTATTTAATAATACCACCTTAACATTTGACAACCAAACAATTAAACAAGGAGACTCGGTAAAGAATCTGGGTATTATCTTCGACCCAACTCTCTCGTTTGAGTCACACATTAAGAGTGTTACTAAAACGGCCTTCTTTCATCTCCGTAATATCGCTAAAATTCGTTCCATCTTGTCCACTAGCGACGCTGAGATCATTATTCATGCGTTCGTTACGTCTCGTCTCGATTACTTTAACGTATTATTTTCGGGCCTCCCTATGTCTAGCATTAAAAGATTACAGTTGGTACAAAATGCGGCTGCAAGGCTTTTGACAAAAACAAGAAAGTTTGATCATATTACGCCTATACTGGCTCACCTGCACTGGCTTCCTGTGCACTTAAGATGCGACTTTAAGGTTTTACTACTTACGTATAAAATACTACACGGTTTAGCTCCAGCCTATCTCGCCGATTGTATTGTACCATATGTCCCGGCAAGAAATCTGCGTTCAAAGAACTCCGGCTTATTAGTGATTCCCAGAGCCAAAAAAAAGTCTGCGGGCTATAGAGCGTTTTCTATTCGGGCTCCAGTACTCTGGAATGCCCTCCCGGTAACAGTTAGAGATGCTACCTCAGTAGAAGCATTTAAGTCCCATCTTAAAACTCATTTGTATAATCTAGCCTTTAAATAGACCCCCCCTTTTTAGACCAGTTGATCTGCCGTTTCTTTTCTTCTCTCCTCTTCTCCCCTGTCCCTTGCGAGGGGGAGTTGCATAGGTCCGGTGGCCATGGATGAGGTGCTGGCTGTCCAGAGCCGGGACCCTGGGTGGACCACTAGCCTGTGCATCGGTTGGGGACATCTCTGCGCTGCTGACCCCTCTCCGCTCGGGATGGTTTCCTGTTGGCCCCGCTGTGGACTGGACTCCCGCTGATGTGTTGGATCCACTGTGGACTGGACTTTCACAATGTTATGTCAGACCCACTCGACATCCGTTGCTTTCGGTCTCCCCTAGAGGGGGGGGGGGGGGGGGTTACCCACATATGCGGTCCTCTCCAAGGTTTCTCATAGTCATTCACCGACGTCCCACTGGGGTGAGTTTTTCCTTGCCCGTATGTGGGCTCTGTACCGAGGATGTCGTTGTGGCTTGTACAGCCCTTTGAGACACTTGTGATTTAGGGCTATATAAATAAACATTGATTGATTGATAAACATTGAAGAAGTCACATGTCGGAATATCAGAAATACAGCATATCCAACTGAACCACCACAAAAGTTCTGGTCATGTGACTGACTGAGCCCCACTGCCATTTTGTCTTTTTTTACCGCCTCCATGGTCACTGTTCACACTAACCTGCTCAGGGCCTAGTGGTTAGAGTGTCCGTTTTTTAACCTTGTGACCTCTCACACGCAGGAAGTGTGTGTGTGTTTTTCTCTTTGTGTGTTGAGGCTTGTTTACTGCCTTATGACGATAATTATCTTCACTACAGTCTACATGCACGCACATGCATGCTGTACTATGACTTACCTGAAGAGATGAATCAACGATGTTGAGTGTGTTGAGGCTTGTTTAGCACTTAATTAATATAATTAACTTTAATACAGTCTATATGCACACACATGCATGTTGTACTCCGACTGGTTAGAGTGTCCGCCCTGAGATTGGTAGGTTGTGAGTTCAAACCCCGGTCGAGTCATACCAAAGACTATAAAAATGGGACCCATTACCTCCCTGCTTGGCACTCAGTATCAAGGGTTGGATTTGGGGGTTAAATCACCAAAATGATTCCCGGGCGCAGCCACTGCTCCCCTCACCTCCCAGGGGACGATCAAGGGTGATGGGTCAAATGCAGAGAATAATTTTGCCACACCTAGTGTGTGTGTGACAATCATTGGAACTTTAACTTTAACTTAACTAAAGATATAAACTAAATCTATTGTGGTGGACATTTACACCTGGCCTCTCACCCAGCAGACATGCAGGTGGGGGTGTGGTTTGTGACTGGTTGGGTGCGCAAAGTTGGCGAAATTTACAGTGTATCTTTTAAGTTATATGTTGGCAGTCTTACAATAATATGTTTTCTCAAACCTCCACATTGGCAAATGTCCCACTGTTTGTTAAATACACACGTCACAATAACATCACAACTTTACTGAACTTGGCCACATGCACTTAAAAAAATAAGTGCATGTGGCTTTAACATAACTAGACATTAATAGTCAACATTATCTATCATTCTGAATGAATATGTTGATAGCTCGCGTGTAATCCTACATAACCCAGCAGTGTAAATCTGGGGTGTCCAAAAATGTTCCACTTCGGGCTGCTATAAACAAAACATGCTGTGGCCATTTTTATTTATTTCCTTTTGTAGAAAAAAAATATAGGTAAGGTATCTAAATACCGCCCTGTATGTAAGCTTTGAGTTAAAAGAACCAACATTCCAACTTTTCGGGTTACTTTACGTATTACGACTCTTTTCTTTCTACTTGTAATTAGTTTTTAATTGTGGTTTTATATTGTGTTGCAGGCCGCACTTTGGCCACCATTGTTGTGGGTGCTGAAATGTTCATCTCCTGTGCACAGTAAACAATTTGTATTTTTATTTGCATATTATTATGGACACAGTAGCTTTCTGCATAGGTGCTATGTGACGTCACCAAACAGGTGTGTCCTTCAGCTGGCAAGCTGATTTGTTTACTTTTGTTTCTGGCACTTAATGTTATCATTTGGTTAGAAAATGTCATGTTGTTGCCTCTCACACCTACATGACATCTCCATTTTCTTCTTTTATGAAAATAATTATGTGCTACTCAAAAGTTTTACTTATAATTTTCACGATTGACAAGCACACACAATATTTGGAGTCACATTGAAATGTAATGTTGACGAAGTTAGTATGCTAGCAGAGTTAATTCAAAGTTATTTGACTATTTTGCTGAAGTACCAAAGAGAAGCAAATGTCGTGTTTGGTGAACTTACCTTTCATCCAGTCCACTACTTGCTGCGGACTCCACGTCCTCACAGTATCCATGTCTCCGAGTCCAAGGTTCAGAAAAAGCCCAGAGGCCAGTAAAAAATCATCATTAATAAAGATTAAAAATAAACATGAGTATCAAGCGTCATCATGTTGGCCTCGTGCTGCTCCTGACCTGACTGCTCTCTTGCAGGTTTGGAGCGGGACAGGAGCGCGTGCACCGCGGTGTCAGGTTACACTGACCACGCCCCTTAGTTCTCCTCCAATCAGGTTAAAAAAAAAAAGGGATCTGGACGAGCCGTTTTCTTTGTTAACGTCACACTATTTTGTTTACAACGTCACCAATAAAACCAAATTTTCTGTTTAGATGTTTATGTTGATAAACAAGACGTCAAGATTGTTTTGTTAAAAGCCCAATCTAGAAGTTAGATTGTCAAAATCGTAACAATGGTGCCCTCTACCTGTCGACCGGTTATAACATTTTAAAAGTAGCCAACTCAATAGGCCATGGTTAATCAACCTAATTGTTCTTGACGTCACATTTCCAGAATTTAAGTGGCGGGGGGACTTGTCCAAATGTACTATTTGGAGAAACAGCATTCTCTGTATAGACATTTCTTTTTATCTTTACTTTTGGCAATAGTCAAACATAAGAAAAAAAATAGCCTCTATCCAAATGCAAGTGTGCACTGCAGTGTACGCAACCTTTGGGTTAAAATGTCAAAAGGGCCAGCGCCCGTTGGCTTTGGTCCTTTACACTACAGGGGTGTTGTAGTGTTTCTAAATTAAATTTGCAGCAAAAAAGTTAAAGCCTCTTTTAAAGTTTTGAACTGAACTCTTGTCATTCTCTGCCCAGATTTGGCCCCAGCACCACCAGTTGAATAGACCTGCAATAGGTAAATGCTAGCATAAGTCTAGTGCCAAAACTTACTGAAACAGTGTACGATCAAATACAATTAGTTTTATATTTACAGGAAAGGTATCACGCTTGTCATTGTGTAGTTATATCAGACATTCGACCATCTTGTCGACCAACCTACCAAACTGTCAGAATATTAACAATGCATTTTACTTGTCCAAAGTAAATTAGGGTTAGAAGTAGGTTAATTAGGATACAAGGCAAACATAACAGTATACAACTTTATTTTGTCATCTGCATTTACAGCTGGAATTCAGGGAATTCAAAGACGACTTCTTTGCCAGTGAGCTTCTTGTAGACACCAGAGAAAGTTTCCACCTGAAAGACATTTTAACAGTGATGAACATTATTTCGAGACTGTCAGCTTTATTTCATAAATGATTACAGCTAATATGTGCACTGCATGGTTTGGCTCCCCAGTAACGGCCCCAAAGGACTCTGGGAAGTTGTAGGAATATGCAGGACGCTCGTCCTCACCAGCTAGAAGCCGGGAACAAAGCTTAGTTTCCGACGGCGTGGAACGGGAATATACATCTTAGCTCAAGGCTATGCTCCCATACGCCACCAGAACAGAGCCAGGAAAGCAACTCTCCGGATGTCCACGTCGGATTACAGACAAACTTATTAAGAGGCTGTCAGTGACGACATACTTTGTGTTCAACGTTGTTCTGCTGTGCCTTGTCCAGGTGGACCTTGATGAGTCTGCTGCTGTCCAGTTTCACTCGGATTCTCTTTCCCACAATCTCGCTGGGGAACACCAAGTCCTCCAAGATGGCGTCATGGACCGACGTCAGTGTGCGGCTAGAGGAGAAGCCAACATTGATGAACACTCAAACATTACATCAGAACCATACATTAGTCAAATATACTTAAATGATACTGAACGGACTATTTAACATTTAGAAGTTAAACTTGGTAAAAACTTCTGCACATACTGAATTAAATATTGGCTTTGATTGACTTATTTCATGTCCTTACACGCTCACCCAAACGAGGGATCCAAGCATACAAAAGGATTACAAAATAAAAACAATGGCTGCCGTGCAAAGTTTAAAACAGGTGAGCGAGACCGCCACCTCACTCCAAACACCAATCTAAAGCTGTGGAGTTATTTTTCTCCATGCGTGTCCTGAAGGTTTGATTTAAGAAGAGCAGGTCACTGACCGACATACAGCAACTTTAAGACTCAAAGTGTGCACTGCATGGTTTGGCTCCCCAGTAACGGTCCCAAAGGACTCTGGGAAGCTGTAGGAATATGCAGGACGTTCGTCCTCACCAGCTATGAACCAGGGACAGAACTTAATCTCTGACGGTGTGGAAGGGGAATGTACGTCTTAGCTCAAGGCTACGCTCCCGTTCGCCACCAGGACAGAGCCAGGAGAGCAACTCTCTGGATGCCCACATCAGACTACAGACATGAAGACCTCATCACTCTTTAAGAAAAAATTGCAACAAAACATTCAGTCAGAACTTACCTTCTGGGACGCTTCTGCTTATTCTTAATGCGGCTTTTTCTGGTGGGTTTGGGCAGAATTCTCCTCTGAAAGTAAACAATGAGTCAAGTATAACATCTTAATAATGGATTAGATTTATATAGCGCTTTCTAGACACTAAGTGCTTTACAGTGACAACTGAGAACCCATCATAATGGTGGTAAACTAGATTTGAGGTAGGCAGACAGAAACGTAGCTGCCAATCTGTGCCTAAGGCCCTGTTTACACTGCACACCAAATTTTTTGCCAGTATTAATGCTCAAAAGCGCTTCAAATCTTATCTTTTTGCATCACATTCAGGCCACATCAGGGGGTAGTCCAAATCCAATTGGAATCTAGTCTATTCAAATGTGACTTTAGCCAAAATTGCAACCAGACCTGAATGCGACGTCATTTGTGCACGCGGAGAAACACGTAGCCCGTCAGCAGACTGGATACTTTATCACAACTCCTGTTTCGATGAGCAGTTTTTTTTGGCAGGCGAATTTTCGGTGCATCGTTAGTGTGCAAATAATAGGTTATATGCAATTTATAAATATATATTTTAATTCCGAAGAAATAACACTTGTTAAAGGACCGGAATTGGTGCTGTGGTATTTGCTTACGTACATTGTGCACGTGACTTTGAAAAATAAAGCTAACGTAGATCCACGCTGATGTCTGTGTAGAATACTATACAATATTACTTAAAGCCATAAAAAGATTAGAACCCTCCCAAATATATTACACTATATATTTCCATTCAAGGGATGTAACGTTAAACGATATGATAAACCGCGATAAAATTCCAGACGGTTAGTAATACCCTTTAAACTTTTAATTACCGAAAAAACTTTATTAATGCATTTTAGGCAACACTGCTTGCTTCCTGAAAAATTAAGCGCAGCAGGGCCTGCGCACTAGAGCTGTTCAGTCCGAGAAAAATGGCGGCGACTACACAGATTTTGCTCTGAAAATGTTCCCTGCGAGTAAATGCAGCCGATCTCTTCATTTCAATAGCTTGTACTTCAATGGGGTCTTGCTGTTTGATGTTGCCGTTTCATTTTGAAAGTGCAACGAGCATCCTTCCGTCAGCTGAGTTAGCATGCAGCAGGCGTTGCCACAAGTCGTTTATAAAGTCTTTAGTTTGTTTACTGGGATGTTCAATCGTCTTTTATTTAACAGCTAACTTTGTCAGTTTTCCAGTAACATCAATACTAGCTAAAATGTATTGTCATCTCATCGGATTGAACGCAAGCTTAGTTGTCGGTGAGACACAAAGATTGTGTTTAAGAGGTGAGAGGTATCACTCCTGTTTATTTTTGTTGGCAAACGGTTGCACTACAGTACATGGTTGTTGAAGAACAAAGCTTGTTTATTTGACTTGATCTTCATTAGCCAAATTGCTTTGTGTTTTATATTGATTTAAAAAAGTAAACACCATGTTTTTTAGACTACTTTTGTTTTTTTAAATTACACAAAGTGATTACTTTAATTACCATTCATGTGACATAGAATTTTGTTAATGTTTTATGGTGTATAATTATTGGATCTGTCCCGATGCAACATGTACATACATTAGTACATGTAAATGTATGTACATAACTTAAATAAATACCTCCTAAGAAAATGTAAAAATAGACTAATAATCGTGATTTCAATCATGATAAAAATAATTGAAATGATTATTTAGCAAAATTTTCACATTTAGTATTATTTTGTTTCTGCCATATTACTTTGTTTTATATTGCGTGTGTTGCTTTCATATCTACATTCATCTTTCTACTTGAGGTACATACACGTTAAATGTGTGTGTGTTTTTATTAAATAAAACTTGGTTAAAAGATATCAGTATAAGTAGTTTTTAAAAATTTTGAGCACATGACCGCGGTGATACTAGTAAACGTGATCATTTTGGTCACAATAACCGTTAGAAGAAATGTTCATACTGCGACAACCCTAGTCATTTTATGATTTTATACGCCCGTAAAAAAAACACTAATTTTTAAAAGGTGTGGCGACGTATTTTGCAGTAGTCGTAGCGACTTCCTTGTTCATTTACGAAATACGGTCAACTTCCTTTGTTTTCACTTTATCGAACTGCGCATGCAAGTGACGTCAAGGCCACTTTGGGGCAAGTGTGCGTTCACACTGAAGACTGATAAAGATCACATTTTACTTGCAATGCAAACAGTCACCTGGAAAAAAATGTGATTTGTGTGCAGTGTAAACGGTCTACGGCCTCTCCGGCTACCAAAAAGACATATGGCCATGACTAGGATGGCGGAAGTTGGATGTGTACCAGAAATCCTCAAGTTGCTGAATGGCCGCGCTACCATCTGAGCCACATTGCTTCCCTAAATATGCCCACACAAACGAAATTATACAAACATTTAAGTTCTTAAAAAGTTGTGTCAGTGTGCACTGCATGGTTTGGCTCCCCAGTAACGGCCCCAAAAGGACTCTGGGAAGTTGTAGGAATATGCAGAACGCTCGTCCTCACCAGCTAGAAGCCAGGGACAAAGCTTAGTTTTCGACGGCATGGAACGGGAATATACGTCTTCGCTAAAAGCTACGCTCCCATACGCCACCAGGACAGAGCCAAAAAAAGTAACTCTCTGGATGTCCACGTCGAATTCAACAACTTTTTCTTGGAACATATCAACTTCAAATTTGCAGATTATTATTCTAATAACCTTGAGAAAAAGTGCAACGCTGCTTATCATTGGGGTTCAGTGTTGGTTCCAACAGCAAATGGCAAAATTCGATGAAAAAAGTGAGATGCCAATAGAATAGTCTATTTTTTAAAAGAAAACCAATCTGCAAATTTGCAGGGAAGAAAATGCTGAATGGAATGGATGAATAGAAGATACATTAGAGTTCATCAGCACCAGATGTACTTCTGGACCTGCAGCATGACTTGAGACACTGTCTGCCATCAAGTGACCCGATATAGTACACGCTCAGCAGCTTCTCACCTGTGCAATGAAGACCACATGCTTCCCGCTGAACTTCTTTTCCAGCTCCCTCACCAGTCGCACCTGAATCTTCTGGAAGGACTTCAGCTGAGGAACCGGAACAAAGATGATGATGGCTTTCCTGTTACCACCAACCTCAATTTCCTGAGGAGAAAATTAGTTTAGTATCTCCTACAAAAAGATTACCTTGATTCAGAATGTAATGTACACTGCATGGTTTGGCTCCCCAGTAACGGCCCAAAAGGACTCTGGGAAGTTGTAGGAATATGCAGGATGCTCGTCCTCACCGACCAGAAGTCGGGGACAGAACTTTGTCTCCGACGGCGTGGAACAGGAATGTACGTCTTAGCTCAAGGCTACGCTCCCATACGCCACCAGGACAGAGCCAGGAAAGCAACTCCCTGGATGTCCACGTCGGACAAAACGTCATGACAACTTTGCTCCTTGCAAATAAGACGCATGGGTAGAAATTAGTTAAGCACTTACCTTTGCTGCAGTGATGTTCAGCTCTCTCAGCTGAGCCTTGAGGTCAGAGTTCATCTCCAGCTCAAGTAGAGCCTACAGGACACACATGACCATGAACATCAATGATGATTAGCATGGCAATTTTACATAAGATGAAACAACACTACTACATGTGATGATAATCAAGGTAACTACTTTGTTTAAACGTGTGGTCATAACGTCAGCGTTAATTCATGCCTACGATGTGTTAATTGAATTACATTTATTAACTCTTACCTGAGAAATCCCAGACTCAAACTCATCTGGCTTTTCGCCATTCGGCTTTACTATCTTTGCACTGGTACTGAACATGGCCTTTGTCTCTGCACAAATGAAGGTTCATCACATGTTACATTAAAGAAGACCACACAAAACAAATCAAAGCCATAAGGCTTGCCAATATAACTGGCTAGTTGACTACATCCACACGTTGGCTAGCAGTTTAACATGCAGTCACTAAGCACAGCCTGCTATTAAGAATATTTAATGGTAACATTCGTAATTAACAGGAACACTCACACGCGAATTGTGTCTTTCCCGGCAATATATTTTTTAAAAACGAAGCAGTTTGGTGAACACATGCACGGCCTGCTAGCTAGCTGCCCATTACAACTAGCCTTCACTCAGGCTATTCTGCTACGCTTTACGAAGTCGTTTTAAAAAGCCATCCGCCACCATATGTCAGGTAATCTAAAGCATCGCGGATAAATAAATGTTTACAATGTCATAATGTGGCCCTTTACACTTGTTTTATCACAAAAAAAGAAGTGAAAAGTCTGTGCTGTAGTAATATCGCGACTTACCTCTGTCAACGACGGCCAAGGAAGAGAACGGAACATCGCGAGAGTTTGATTAATGCAATGCAGTGGCGCAGTGAACTACCGCGAGAAGATTCGATCTCGTCTGTTTATCGCGAGAGTTCAAGAGAGCGCGTTCGGTCTAACAATATTAAAAATAATTCAAGTTATGGTCTTTAGTAAACATATTTGAAGTAATTTAGACAAGCCCTGTTTGATGTATTATTTTAATATTCATTTATTGGACTCATTTTTATTTTAGTATTAACTATTTTATCCTTATCTTGTCCGTTAGTCTATTCTTGTAGGTAGTATTTTTATGTAAACTGCTCACCCTGAAATGTGTCAAAAATAGTGAAAGGAAAGTGCCCTTTTTGTTTGCATATTTATTCAATATAAAACATGTATATAAAATAATAAAAACAATCAGAAAAATGTATTCAAAATAAAACTATTATAATTCGAATTTGTATAATTGTAAATAAAATGTATCTATTCAAAGTCATTAAACAAAATCAGACTTCAACAGAAAATTGTTTCTTAAACACAAATTGCTGACATGTAAATTATCTTTTAAACGGACAACACATTTATATAGTATGTTCTAATCTTCCACATTATCTGAACTGTAATTATGCACAACTATATTGACGTTATGTATCATGTAAATGTTTATAAGACTAATACAGTAATTAGGGATGATGTTTGATAAGGAATTATCGAGTTTGAGCCTATTATCGAATCCTATTATCGAATCCTCTTATCGAACCGATTCCTTATCGATTCTCTTATCGAGTCCAGATAGGTTGTTGTATATAAATGATAAATGGGTTATACTTGTATAGCGCTTTTCTACCTTCAAGGTACTCAAAGCGCTTTGACAGTATTTCCACATTTACCCATTCACACACACATTCACACACTGATGGCGGGAGCTGCCATGCAAGGCGCTAACCAGCAGCCATCAGAGGCAAAGGGTGAAGTGTCTTGCCCAAGGACACAACGGACGTGACTAGGAAGGTAGAAGGTGGGAATTGAACCCCAGTAACCAGCAACACTCCGATTGCTGGCACAGCCACTCTACCAACTTCGCCACGCCGCCCCAAAAAACACACAATATAACACACAATAAAAACACACAATATTTGGTTTAACAAAAGCTCACTTTTATTATATAATAAAAAAATAAAATCTAATAAATAAATAAATGTTGACTGTTACCCCCCAAAAAAAATAAAATAAATAAATATTGACTGTTGTTACCCAAAGTATATTAAGTGGGATTTTTCAGAGAAACAAATATATACAGTAACACAAAAACAACCTGTCTCTGTGATCACTATAGGTGTATAAATAATAATATAGTGTTAAATAAAATCAGTCCCTTGGGCACAAAACTGAAAATAATACAGCTCTACAGTTTGTTATGATGCTTTGACATTTTTGCACTTTATTTCTTTATTGAAAGAAAATTCTATGAAGAGAAAAGTTCTTTGCAAATGTGGTTACAATGCTAAAAAATGAAAAGTTAAAGCTAAAAAAAGAAATACACTTTATTGAGTTAACATTATTTCTTTATGGGTGAGGGCCGACATCCGGGCAACTGAGCTACATACGGGTTCTTCGAGCCATAGCAACGAGACTGGCGTTGAAAACAAACCGTTGCCATTACTCTTTAACCTGTCGACCTACGCTGGTTAAACCCGTCATTCTGCCTCCAAAATGCCGAAAAACTGTGTTGTTTTTGGTTGTGCTAACCACAACTGGAAACAGGGAAAACAAAGGTTGTATTTTGTTCTGCCAAAGCGCGATAAAAGCCCACAGAGACGAGACAAATGGCTCGCAGCTTTACACCGGGAAAACGAGGACGGTTCTCACTGGAGTCCCCCAAAGTCCCGGGTCGTGTGTTCGGATCACTTCGTTTCTGGTAAATATAAGGAACAAAAATCCACCTTCTTAACCACAACTTGGCTATACCGTCCGTGCTAATGTTGTACTTGTTGAATTTTTACCTTATAACGTTCGACAGCTGAAGTTGTTGTTGTACAAGCCCTTTGAGACACTTGTGATTTAGGGCTATATAAATAAACATTGATTGATTGATACAAAAATAACATGCGGTATATACTATATAGTCTATAGCCTAGCTAGCTATTTTCGAAAACCGGACAACGAGAGGATACCAAAGGCAGCGTTTTCCACCGGGAAAACATAAGCCAGGGCGGCCAAAGAACACCTGGCGAAGAACAGTTGTACTTAAACAATACATGTAGCCCTCAAATCTCTCAATATTTTATACACTAACACTTGATCTTGTTGTTGATAACTTCCGCGTCTCTTTCTTAGTAGCGCGCAGGCTAAGCTAACTAGCAAGCTAACTTCTTCTTCTTCTATGGAGTTTATTGGCGGTTGGCAAACCAACAAAGGTGCATTACCGCCACCTACTGGACTGGAGTGTGGGACTGTAAATTGGGATTCAAAATAAATACAAATAATAATTAACAAAATAAATAATAAGAAAAATAAAGAAAATAAAAAATAAAATAAAGAAATAAAGAAACAAAACAACTAAATAGGGAACTTAAATCCTCTCCATTAGGCCTGTGTCTATCAGATATGCCATAAGATGCTTGAGCATAGCTTCTGCCTCTGCTCCTAGCAGGTTCCCAACACTTAATATCATCCTGGATTCCTCTGCCGCTGCTGTTAGCGTCCTCCTTTCCTCCTCATACCCTCTACATTCTAACAACACATGCTGGACACTTTCATCCTGCCCACATTGGTCACATCTGCCATCAGGGTGTTTTCCTATCCTGTGTAGTGAACTATTCAGTCCTGTGTGCCCTATCCTAAGTCGTGTGATCACTGCTTCTTCCCTCCGGCTCCTGCCCCTCCTCCTTCCCAACCCAACGTGTTTCTGTATGTTGTAAAGGTGTCTTCCCGTGTCTTGGATGTCCCAATATTCTTGCCACACTTTACCCACATGTTTCTTGATTATTGATTTACCTTCTTCCCTACATAACGGTATGTCCATATCTACAGTGTGTGATCTGAGTGATTGTTTGGCCAGAATATCCACTCCCTCATTCCCTTCTATCCCTACATGGGCAGGAACCCAGATGAAGCAAACAGCTAATCCCCTCTTATTCATTCTGTGCAGTTGATTATGTATTTTGAAAATGAGATCTTGCCTACATGACTTCATGGTTTTGATGCTTGTAAGTGCTGCCCAACTGTCTGATGCTATTAGTGTATTTTTATGGTTATTTCCTTCTATCCATTCCAACCCTAAAATGATAGCTGCAAGCTCAACTGTGAATACTGATAGATGGTCTGTGGTTCTTTTCTTGATGTGTATCTTGTATTGTGGAATGAAAACTGCAGCTCCTGTTCTTCCAGTATCAGGGTCTTTTGACCCATCAGTAAAAATCAGCGTTTTGTCTGAGAAATGTTTTTCCAAATAGCCTGAAACTAGCAAGCTAAGCTAAGCCTGAGAAGCTTTAAAGTTCACTGAGACGAGTCTGACGCAAATAATACATTTTCGTTTTTTCACACGATATGCGAATAAGTAAAAATGCGTAAATGAAGGATTTAACGCCGACTTCCAAGCCACAACGCTCGTTAAATGCTTTTTCTGTCAATGCTGTGTTCGCTGTGAGCTGGTTTGTTTTCAACGAATTCCCGGTTGCTATGAGCGAGAGAATATAACAAGTACACTACCCAGCATGCAACAGGAGTTACGAGCATGCGCGGTAGCCCCGAAAAGTGTTGCATGTTGCCACGCTGTAAAAGTAAACGTCAAGAACTCAGCCAACACGCCTCGTCTGCATTATTTATAATTAGACAGACAACACATCTACAGTGTGATTTTGTTTTGTTTACAAGGAAAGAAAAACAAAAGTTAAAAAAGGGAGATATGTTGTATATATATGTATGTGCTGCGGTTATTTTAAGAACGTTGCGACAGCTGCCGTAAAGGAGGTGCGTTGCTAGCCTGGTTGCTATGTTTCCGGTTGGTCGTAAAAGTGTTCGTCATGTGTTTTACCCTGCTAAAATCTCTCAGTAAAGTTATTCGATGGATGATAGCTTTTGTTTTGAACTTTATTACACCTTGGAGCGCCTTTTCCCGTCCATTGTTTTCCTGCTTTCGCTATCTGTGCCTAATGACTGAGCTACGTGACGTCAATTCTTGTGATGTCCAACGGAGCATTTCTGGTCGGGACGGGATTCGAATAAAGAATCAACTCTTTTCCTTTACTATAGTGGTCTCAATAACGGGTACCGGTTCTCAAAAAGGGATTCGAGTCCGAGGACTCGGTTCTTTTCTTATCAAACAACCAGGAAAACCGGTTTCGAGTATCATCCCTAGTAACCATAGATAGGAATCATTGAGGCTACACTAAATTAATGGCGATTTAGACAACTTGGACTTTGCTAGTAGGTTTTATTAGTATTTACAGCATATTTGATGGATTTACTCTCTGAAACAGAAACAACAATCAAACCATGATAATGAAAACAAACAAAATTCGGAGTCCAAAAACTTTTTTCTGAAGACAACTAGCGCATCCTTGTGGCTAACAGAAAAACAACAGATGTTTTGTTTCCAAGTGATGCTTTCTTACATTTGTGGTTCTCATAAGGCGTTTCCTTTAACTGCAATAAATGATACATATAAAACACATCAACAACAAAAAACTAAAACCTTTTTTTTTATTTGGACTGATGTTCTTGCACAGACGCCTTTCGGAGATTCTTGCTGGATTCAGTGTCAAATGTTTACCAATAAACATTGTGTGGGCATACAAGCAAATAAAGCCTCGGACCATCCAGAGTGTAAAAAGAAAAGGAAAAAAGGAGGCCACCCTAGCGGCTGTTACTGTCTGTGTGCAACGTTTGCATCTGTATGCGACTTTCCTCCAGCGTCACGAAGCAGCCGCTCATCTCTTCTTTCACTTTCACTCCTCCTGTACCAATGTCGCAGGTCAGCAACGCTATTGGACCCTTACTCGACTTAAGGTGGACCTTTATGCTGTCCTGCACAGGTGATGAATAAACACTTAATGAGGTTGTAGCTTGTCAATGTTTGCCTTTCTGTGTTTGGTTACCTCTGTGGGCGCCGGGACCTCAAGTTTGGTTTCCTCCGGAGCTTTGACCAGGATCACCGTCTGCTCGTCAAAGGAGGGTAGCCGGCTGATGTCCTCGTGTGTGATGTAGGCCGCCGTGCACACAGAAAAGTCAAGGAGCAATCTCAGGCTGTCTCTCAAATGGAATATTTTAAATGAGTATACAGTGTACACTGTGTAATTGTTGACAAAATAGTGCTGTCCCAATTGCATTACTGTCATTGTACACTTACCGCAAACAACCATCTTCACTCCTTTCTCAAGTTAGCCCCTCCCCTTCTGCTAAGTAGCCAAAATGGTGACTATTTATCGCAAGAGTTCAAGAGAGCGTTAAGTGTATCACTACGTACCCAACAATTTTGAGTGTTTTGAGCACATCTGATTATTGAGTGTACTGCTTTTTTTTTGCTGTACTTCTCAAATGTGAACACACTAATGCACTCAAAAAACTAAGTGTAAGTATGCAAGTGTAACACACTAATGCACTCAAAAAACTAAGTGTAAGTATGCAAGTGTAACACACTAATGCACTCAAAAAACTAAGTGTAAGTACGCAAATGTAACACACTTATGCATTCAAAAACAAAATTTAAGTACGCAACACTTGCGTATGCATTTAAAAGACTAAGGGCCTAATATTGGCTTTTTTCATAAGAAAAGTGTGACATTATCGTTTTCAACCCTAAACAACAGATCATGAAGTTATTTAATTACTGTACGTGTGTTGGCTCCATTAGTGTAGATGGGGGCGCGGCCGTGAGCGTGCTTACGCAGCCGTATGCGCCTAGGCGACTAAAAATAAAAAACTTGATGTATCCTGGGCTCCTTGTTGGTGTTTACTGATGTTCAGGACAATGTACACTTCATTGCAAAATATCCCTATATTAATAATCAAATGCGTTATAATTCCACAAGAGTTTTGCAGCAGCACATGCGTGTACGCGTGTTATAGGCACTTAAAAAAATCAAGAGGCTTCCTCTGCTTTTTGTTAATGTGCGCTGATTTAGAAGATAATGTACACTTCACTGCACATGAAATATGTCACCATGATGCTGATTAAACATGCTATAATTCCTCGAGTGTTGGGTGTCAGCAACACATTTGCAATTAAAAAATATCTATAATGCTCCCTGTGTAAGTGTGGGCTGATTTAAAAAATAATGCACATGTCATTGTATGTCTAGTATATCACAATAGACATTGTATTAACAGAGGCGTAATGCCACAAAGTCAGCTGTAGCTGCTTTTCTAGGTTTCTGATTGAACAAAACGTGCATGTTTATGCATTAGCGTATGGACAAACACTGTTTTAAAACTACACTCGTGTGGATGGCGATCGTTTTAACCCGGATATGCATATTTGAAAGTATCCGTGTTTGTGTGGACATGGCCTTAGTATTAGTAGGCAAGTGTGACAGATTTATGCACTCAAAAAAATAAGTGCAGTCAAAAAATATGTGCAAGTACACTAATATAACACACTTATGCACTCAGACTAAGTTTAGGTACATAAGTGTTACACACTCAAAAGACAACAGATCCTGCACATGAGTCTAAGTAGGCAACTGCACCAATTGAGACATAGCCATACTGTGTCCTTTAGCCCAGTAGTCCCCAACCACCGGTCAGTGGATCGATTGGTACCGGGCCGCACAAGATTTTTTTTTTTTTAAAATTAAATCAACATAAAAAACACAAGACACACTTGCAATTAGTGCACCAACCCAAAAAACCTCCCTCCCCCATTTACACTCATTCACACTCATTCGCACAAAAGAATGAGGAATGAGGGAAAAACGGAAATTTCAGTTTTTGGTCTGGCCCTCACTGACTTGGGACCATTGCTAAATTATGTGCGTCCCAAAGTCACCAGCCTTGGCGTCACTATAGACAGCGATTTTAAACTTGACAAACAAGTCAATGGCGTTTTAAAATCGTGTTTTTATCATCTTCGTCTTTTGGTAAAGGTAAAACCGTTTTTGTCTTTTAACCTTTTTGAACAAGTCGTGCATGCTTTTATTTCAAGTCACCTGGACTACTGTAATGCACTTTATGCTGGCATTAGCCAAAAAGCTCTCTCCCGATTGCAGTTAGTCCAGAACGCGGCAGCACAACTTTTAACAGGGGCCATGAAACGCGAGCATATAACCCCAATTCTTGAGAGTTTGCACTGGCTCCCTGTTCATTTTAGAATTGATTTGTTAGAGCGCCCTGTAACGACAAAAGGATATGTGGCATTTACTTTGTCATCCGTCATGTCGAAGAGTTGCTGAGCACAGTTTTTGATGAGGCCGTCTAGCGCGTTCTCCACCATCTTCAAGTTTTCTAGTTCCTTCTGGAAAGTTTTCTTGTCCTTCCACAGAAACTTGGAGACTGGACTATGTCCTCTGTGGGACAACAATGAAAGAAGGACACAATATTTTTAGTGCACTAAAAAATAAAAAACATAACATTACAGACTTACATCCACTGGACCCTTCTGGCAGTCCTCTGGACCACGCGGACGCCCTCCAGGACGCTGATGATGTCATAGATGTGACACTTGCGGGTCTGCAGGCTGCTGGCCACCTGATGGAGGTCCAGACAGCCGTCTGGAGCCACCAGCAAGAGCTGCAGGAAACGTTGAGTCAGCAGGAAAAGGGACGTGTCTAAGAGGAAGACAGTTGGAACTACATCTTTTTTCCCTTTTAAGCATTTTTACTTAGTAAGTCTTACCGTGTCCGCTTGACTGCTTTGTTGTTGGAGTCTTCTCTTTGGACGGTAGGTCCACACTGCAGACAAGAAGGCCAATATGTCAACTCATTCCACTCCGGCACCCCGTAGAAGGTGGGTAAAAGATAGAAGCTAGGGGAGGATGAGTAAAAAAAAAAGTTGTTCTCAAACTGGGCTCCTATTGAGGAGGCCCAGTCTCGAGTGAGGAAAAAAAACTTGATAGCAAAGCACATATACATAATATAACATACAACTCGGGACTTGCAACAAGGGGCAAAGGGGCGGGCATCCGTCTCAAAGCTGCCAGCCACTAGTGTGCTACTTCGTGTTCCAACATGCCACATGGGGTGAGGCGAAGGGGTGAGGCTGGATTGTGTGTGTATATGCTCATTGTTCAGGGTGTAGTTGTTGTGTCTATAGGCCTGGAGTCTCTCTCTGCAGGCGTTACGAGCAAAACTCAACTCCCAGGTGTTATTGGAGGAGGCAGGGAAATAAACAACCAAAAACATTGTCTACTCTATGCTAAAAACAAGGCAACATTCAAACGTATACAAACCCTAAAATTTAACACACTTCTGATAAGTAAGCTCATTATGAATTTTTTCATCCTATTTTAGATATACCGTATATTACCAAATAGTAGCCCGGCCGTTTATTTCACAAAATCGATTTTTGAGACAGGCGTTTAAAAGAAGCAGGCGGTTATTTGCACAAGGCTTTTATTTATTTTTGCACCAGCCTGCACCAGGCCATTATTTGGTTACAATGGTTACTGTCCAGTATTTTTTTTTCGCACAAAAAACATTAAATGTAAAAGCTATTGTAAACATACATCAAGCTCGTCGCTCACTTTCTTCCTACCTCCACCAGATAAGCGAGCCCGTTTTCCATTGAGTGCCGACTGAGATAGTAGTTCTTCCTTTTTTTGTTTCCATTCTCGTACACATTTTGGGTCAACGTTAAACTGCCTGGCCGCTACTAAACCAGAATTCTGCTTCGCATACTTCAAAACCGCTAGCTTGAACTTTAAGTCAAACTTTCTGTTCTTCTTCCCCCTTAAAGTATTCCCGTCCATCAGTTGTGGTGTACCGGTATCCTGTTCATTCAACTCACTGCTACTGTTGCTTGCCATGTTGAAACTTTTCCTCGTGGGTTTGTTGTTGTCGTTGAGTGTGTGTTACGCTATATGCGGTGACCCATTGCAATATGTTGATTACCCAGAATCCCCACGTAATGTAAACCATCACGGCACAGATTTCTTTAAGCCTTTGATTGTCATGTAACTCTCTGGACTCCACACGTCTGCTGTTACCGTAATTACCAGAATTACTGCACCTTTGCTTTTCTTTTTAGCTTATAAATTGGCTTTAATGAAATCAATATGATTTTAATCTAAATTATGCAAATAACAGACCATGGCTATTAGGACATGGGCGGTTATTTGCCCAATGGTGTTTATTTGGTAATATACAGTAATTAATTTTATCTCCACTCTTTAAAGCCACTAACACAAGTCTCGTGGCAAATTGAGACAACCTTTTTGCCGTGCTTCATATTATCTTTGGGCCACAGGGCGGTATTGTTGTTGCTCTCAGTCAAGCACAAGAAGAGGGTGAGGAAACTTACATGCATAGAGAAATTGACGTTAAAGATAAATAATTAAATTAATGCGATTTTAATAAATAACACGCTAAATATGACTGGAATTAATTGCAATTTACGTGTTAATTTGACACGCCTACTTATTGTCGCTCCTGACTTATTAATCTACTTGTCAATTTCCTCTTAGTTGGTTAACCTCTGCTGTAACGTAGTTCTAGTAAGATTTTTGTTGTATGTGTGAATGTGAGTGTGAATGTTGTCTGTCTATCTGTGTTGGCCCTGTGATGAGGTGGCGACTTGTCCAGGGTTTACCCCACCTTCCGCCTGAATGCAGCTGAGATAGGCTCCAGCACCCCCCGCGACCCCAAAAGGGACACGCGGTAGAAAATGGATGGATGGATGGATGTATTAGGGCTGGGCGATATATCGAATATACTCTATATATCACGGGTTTGTCTCTGTGCGATATAGAAAATGACTATATTGTGATATTCGAGTATACGTTCTCACGCAGTTGCTTTTAGCTGCGGGCATTACACCACAGGCTCTTGTCACTCTTTCTTGTCTCTGCTTCTTACAGAGACATAAAACAAGCACACCTTCTTACATACGTCACATACTGTCGCGCGTGCAACGTCATATGCTCTTGCGGAGCAGACAGGTAGTAGCCTGGGTAACGTTAGCTGCTAGCGGAGCGGTGCCAGTGGTAAAACGAGAGAAAGAAGGTACGAATCTGGTCAAAAATGAAGAAAAACAGCACGGGGTCCATCGTCTGGCGGTGGTTTGGCTTCAAGTGGGAATATGTTGAACAGAGAACCTTAATATGTCAAGTATGCGGAAAAAGCGTTAGCATTACTGCTAATTTGTAGCATAATTTGAAAAGTCACCCGCTAGAGAATGAAGAGTGCTTGAAACTCTGCATGTCAACATCTCCGGAAAATGTCATACATTCTGGATTCATTACACATCAACTGAAATATTGCAAGCCTTTTATTATTTTAATATTGCTGATTATGGCATACAGCTTAAGAACATTCAAAAATCCCAGCTCAAAAAATTTAAATATTTCCTCAGACCAAGTAAAAAAAAAAAAAGATTTATAACAGCAAAACAAAATCAAACGTCAAAAATGTCAATTAATGCACTCAGTACTTGGTTGGGAATCCTTTTGCACGGATTACTGCATCAATGCGGCGTGGCATTGAGGCAATCAGCCTGTGGCATTGCTGAGGTGTTATGGGTGCCCAGGATGCTTCAATAGCGGCCTTTAGCTCATTTGCATTATTTGGTCTGGTGTCTTTCAGCTTCTTCTTCACAATACCCCACAAATTCTCTATGGGGTTCAGGTCAGGGGAGTTGGCAGGCCAATCGAGGACAGTAATGCCATGGTCAGTACACCAGTTACTGGTGGTTTTGGCACTTTGGGCAGGTGCAGATCATGCTGGAAAATGAAATCATCTCCATAGAGCTTTTCAACAGATGGAAGCATGTAGTGCTCTAAAATATCTTGGTACACAGCTGCATTTACTCTGGACTTGATGAAACACAGTGGACCAACACCAGCAGCTGACATGGCTCCCCAAACCATTGCTGACTGTGGGAACTTCACACTGGATTTCAAGCAACTTGGATTTTGCTCCTCTCCAGCCTTCCTCCAGACTCTAGCGCCTTGACTTCCAAATGAAATACAAAACTTAATTTAGTCTGAAAACAGGACTCTTGACCACTCTGCAACTGTCCAGTGCTTCTTTTCCATAACCCAAGTCAGACTCTTCTTCCGTTGTCTTGAGTTCAGGAGTGGCTTGACCATGGGAATACGGCTATTGTAGCCCATTTCCCGGACACTTCTGTGAACAGTGGCTTTTGATACCTGGACTCCAGCTTCAGTCCACTGTCTTTGAAGCTCCCCCAAATTCTGGAAGCGGCTCTTCTTCACAATGCTGTTAAGGATGTGGTCCTCTCTCTTGGTTGTGCAGTGTTTCCTGCCACATTTCCTCCTCCCAACAGACTTTTTGTGAATGTGCTTTGAAAATGCACTCTGTGAACAGCCTGATCTTTTAGAAATTTATTTTTGTGTCTTACCCTCCTGATGGAGGGCGTCAATGATGGTCCTCTGGACAGCAGTCAGGTCAGCAGTCTTCCCCATACTTGTGATTTAGTTTACTGAACCAAGCTGAGTGTTTTTAAAGGCTCAGGGAAACCCTTGCAGGTGTTTCGAGTTAATTAGACGATTCAAGTGATTAGTTAAATAGCCTGCTAGTATACTTTTTCATGATATTCTAATATTTTGAGATAGGATATTTGAGTTTTCTTAAGCTGTATGCCATAATCAGCAATATTAAAACGACAAAAGGCTTGCAATATTTCAGTTGATGTGTAATGAATCCAGAATGTATGACATTTTCATGTTTTTAGTTGCATTACAGAAAATAAAGGACTTTATCACAATATTCTAATTTTCTGAGACAGTACTGTATATTAATGCAGTATGAACAACGATGTTTTAATTAGACGCATAGAATCATGATACTGGTGTGATTATATAAATGAAGCCCTATATTGTATTGTATTGTTTTGTTTCATTACTTCACATTCAAGCTATCTTAGCGGTTAGCGTGGCTTCTGTTCTCCTGCTGGTGTTTTTGTTCTGTGTGTGTAAGCGCTAGTTCTACATTTTAGAACCATCGGTATTACTTCATGTAACATACCTAAATCAACCATATTTGGAAGTTTGTCCATCTATTCAGAATTGTCCACGTCCCAATTGTGATGCATCAAAGAAGCAATAATTTCCCCCAACTCTATGAGACACCCAAACAGTTTCTACAAAAAATATGCATTAAAAGGTTATGGCATGTGTTTGAAATCTAAAATACTGTATGCGTTAATGTAGTATGAAATAAAAATGTTTACCTCGATGTCTTGGCCTCTGAAGTAACGTGAAAAGTCTGACTCGGCGCCTACAAAGCACAAAGAGTTACAAATATTCCAGCGTAATAGTTACAGGTGTTTTTATTAATAAAATAAGATATTATTGAATTTTTTCAAGTTACCAAACTTGTATGCACGCACATGCGATCAGGAGCTCACCTTCTGAGGTGGCGGTGGTGTAGGAGGAGGTCCCACCTGAGCTGCTTCATCCCGACCTTCCTCTTCATCCTCCTCCTCTTCGCAGCTAACAGGGCCCCACTGGTCCTCTTCCTCGGACGACTCGACTCCCCAGGGGTTGATGATGCCTAGCGGTCCATCCAGGTAGGGCGGCATGATGGGAATTGCGTCGTTGCTCACCCCCTTGACAGAGATGTCTTCAGGCAGGAAGTGCTCCTCACAGATCAGGTGTGGCTCAGCCAGATCTTGTTTGTCCGTCTCTCGTAACGCCGCCAGCCATACCTTCATCATCATGTTTATTATTGTGGTTGTACTTCTCTAAATCAGCATAAACAACAGTTTCTAATATATGGACCACCTTTGTCTACATGAAGATGTCTTTCAGGAAAACCGCACTTTTTTGGAATTTTGCCTGTCATCCACATTCCTTATTTGAGATGCCCACGCATCTGTATATAATATACACACACAAGTATATGATATACAAATAATAAAATGTCAAATTGAAATTGACTATCATATAGTGTATGACCTACTTCGTAGTAAACTTTAGTAAAGTTGTGTATAAACGAATAAATAAAACGTCATGCAATTTTCATTCCATTATTGTTTACATCAGCGACTTATGTTCAAGGTTTACAAAAAAGTAAACAAAGGCACGAATCAAAATAAACATTCACGATACAGCACATAAACAATAGTGACAAGTCTAGAACTGCTGAGTTTCGAGGGCAAACGATCGACTAATTTAGCAGTCCATTCAAACTATGAAATTAACCTATCTAAAGAAGTTTTGTAGCTTGCTACATTTTTCTCAACAGCCTGTAATTGTTTGTGTTTTCTTTTTTGCTTCGTTCCTTAATCGGCATTTTGAGAGCTGCCTGACCTAAATTCACCGAACACCTGACGCCCTTCCAGACCCTGATGCAACTGGTGTATGTCTCGGAAAATCTTGGAACAACTCGGCCGTTCCCGTTGTCGGTTAACCTTTGACACACGCGTCCAAAATGGCTGCACCCATGTGGTTTATACCGATTAACGTTAATTATGCGATGTCTTAAACAGTTGAAAATGTAAGAAAAAAAGTCATGTTGTTTTTTTTATCAATTTATTTGACGAAACAATTACGTTACAATTAGGGATGTCACGGTATGAACATTTCTTATCACGGTTATTGTGATCAAATGTATCCCTATTATTATTATCGCTGTATTTTTAAATGTGCTCAAAATTTTCTAAAAGTACTTTTACTGAAATCATTTAACCAAGTTTTATTGAAAAAAACAAACAACACATTCAAAATGATTTCCTTTGAAGAAGAAACATTATTGTTAATAAGAACACTGTACTTATCAAGTAAAAATTGAATGTGAACATGAAAACAACACAAGCTTTATAAACAAAGTAATATGGCAGAAACAAAATAGCATAATTAAGTAAAAATAAAAGTGTAAATTGTGCAAGATATCACCTTATGGACATAGGAGATAAACAAATAAAAACAATTGTAAGAATTTTGCAAGATGGCACCCGATGGCCATAAGATGTGACTGCACTTGTCCATATGAATAAAAATAGTGTGTTCATCATATATGAGATCTAGTCTTACACATAAGGCTGCACGATTATGGCCAAATTAATAATCAAGATGATTTTTTATCAATAGTGAAATCACAATGATAATCATGATTATTAATTAATTAGTATTATTTATTATGTTAGTTAAAACAGTGTTGGGTTGGGGTGTGAACGTAATGTCTAATGAGGCTATAAACGTAATCAATATATTTAAAGGCAAATATTTGTCTTTATGTTCATTAATAGTATCAATCTGTCACCCTTCTCACATTACATTATGCCTTTATCTCTATTTTTATATTTTAATACAGAGAAGTATTTTTTTAAGTTATGTACTTTTTAATGTGGATGTAGATGCCATATCGGGACAGATCCATTAAGAGTTTGAGCAGAAATATGTCGTATAGGTATTAACTATAAACAATAAAACATTAACGTGCTTGCTATGTCACATGAATGGTTTTCAAAGTAACTTTCTGAAATGAACAAATCCACAACATGTAAAAACATGGTGTTTACTTTTTGATATCAATATAAAACAAAGCAGTTTGGCTAATGAAGATGAAGTCTAAAAAACAAGCTTTGTTCTTTTCACCATGTGTTAGCGCAACAGATTAGCCCACAGAAAAACAGGAGTGATACCTCTCACATCTAATACACAATCTTCACAGCCTGCGTTCAATTAGAAGAGCTGATAAAACATTTTAGCTAGTATTGATGTTATCGGAACACAGAAAAAGTTTGCAGTTAAATAAAGGACCAGTGAGCATCCCAGTAAACAAACTGAAGACTTTATAAACAAGTTGTGATATCGCCTGCTGCATGTTTCCTCACGTCACTAACTCTGTCACAGCAGCTGATGTACGCTCTATTGAGAAAATGAAATCAACATCTCCTCCACGGTATTCTTTTAGTGTGGGACAAATTAGTCTTTCTCCAATATTGTCCACACCTGTCGTCATTTAACAGCAGCAGTGCACTCTTGGATGCACGCAAAGACTGCACGGAAATGAAACAAGGGGAAAGGAAGTTAAACAAAGCGCTTGGCTCCGTTTAGTTCGAGAGGAACTCTACGGAGCAAAGTCTATCGTTGCTTTCCTCCATGTTTCAAGCCAAACGACGTTAGTGTGCATGCGCCGGTGCTGCGGCGACTCCTTTTCTTTTCTTTTCAATAATAAATGACGGGTTTTCGGTAATTAAACATTTAAACAGTATTACTAACTGTCAGGAATTTTACCGCGGTTTATTAGTATACAATTTATCGTTACATCCCTGGTCCATTAACAAGTAAAAAGTCAAGGGCGGTCACAGCATGTTCTTGCCGTCAATGCTGGTCAATTTTTTTAGGGCATTACGGAAAGTGATAAGGGCGTTCGCGGCACTTCCATCCATCCATTTTCTACCGCTTGTCCCCTTTGGAGTCGCGGGGGGTGCTGGAGCCTATCTCAGCTGCATTCGGGCGGAAGGCGGGGTACACCCTGGACAAGTCGCATCACAGGGCCAACACAGACAGACAGACAGACAGACATTCACACTCACACACTAGGGCCAATTTAGTGTTGCCAATCAACCTATCCCCAGGTGCATGTCTTTGGTGGTGGCACTGTTGTTAGCCGCCTCGTGCCAGCAGTTTTTTGCTATTTAGAACAGAAAAGAGAAAGACGTGTGCTTTTGTCTCACAAGAATTGTGGATGAGCAAAAACATTTTAAAAGTGCAGTTTAATTTAATGATAGGCATAAATCAGACTGTGAAGGCTGGTCTGTTAGTATATAGTTATATTGTGTGGTTTAATAACGTAATAAATGTTATCCTCTTCAATATATACACCAGACATCAAGAGAAGGCTACAAAACATTAAAGCTAAACTTTTGTAGAAAATAAAATTCTAAAAGCCTGGAAGTTTAGGATGGTGAAAGCAAGCCAAAGATTCCAACTTTGTACGAATAAGGGTTTAGATTTAGCGTTAAATGACGTCATCACGTAAGCAAACCGGCTAACAGCAATTTGCCAATGGGTGAGGGCCGACATCCGGGCAACTGAGCTCCATACGGGTTCTTCGAGCCATAGCAACCAGACTGGCGTTGAAAACAAACAGTTGCCATTACTCTTTAACCTGTCGACCTATGCTGGTTAAACCCGTCATTCTGCCTCCAAAATGCCGAAAAACTGTGTTGTTTTTGGTTGTGCTAACCACAACTGGAAACAGAGAAAACAAAGGTTGTATTTTGTTCTGCCAAAGCGTGATAAAAGCCCACAGAGACGAGACAGCCACGGGCCCAGGCTTCGGTTCCATGCACGCTACAGCGGGAGGGACGGGCTCGGCTTCCAGCATGAGACGCAGGAGCTGACGTCCAAGCGAGTTGACATCCAAAACAAACGCTTCTACTTGGACGTCAAGCAGAACGCCAAAGGCCGCTTCTTGAAGATAGCCGAAGTCGGGCCGGTGGCAGCCTCACGCTGTCTATGTCGGTGGCGGTCGAGTTCCGCGACTACTTGGGGGACTTCATCGAACACTACGCCCAGTTGGGTCCCAGCAACCCGGGAATGGTGCAGGATGAGCCGCGGCGGGCCCTGAAAAGCGAGTTCCTAGTGCGGGAGAATCGGAAGTACTACATGGACCTGAAAGAGAACCAGCGGGGACGGTTCTTGAAGATCCGGCAGACCGTGAACAGGGGGCCCGGCTTGGGGTCAGACCATCGCGCTCCCGGCGCAGGGAGTTGTCGAGTTCCGCTACGCTATGGTCAAACTTATTGACGATTACGGCGTGGACGAGGAGCCCGCGGAGCTGCCGGAGGGCTCGTCGATGACTGTGGACAACAAGCACTTCTTCTTCGACGTGGGCTCCAACAAGTACGGTGTGTTCACACAAAGTTGTTAACTTCCGGGTCTCTTTCTTAGTAGCGCGCAGGCTAACTAGCAAGCTAAGCTAAGCCTGAGAAGCTTTAAAGTTCACTGAGACGAGTCTGACGCAAATAATACATTTTCGTTTTTTCACACGATATGCGAATAAGTAAAAATGCGTAAATGAAGGATTTAACGCCGACTTCCAAGCCGCAACGCTCGTTAAATGCTTTTTCTGTCAATGCTGTGTTCGCTGTGAGCTGGTTTGTTTTCAACGAATTCCCGGTTGCTAGGGGATTGGTAGGCGAAAGTGACGTAGGTCCGCCCTCACCCATTAAAGGCTAGCAACTAAAGAAGGACAAAAAAACACATAAGTTGCGAAATGTGCCATGTTTATGCTCTGCTATCAAGTCCATACCTTCACCCTCGCTGGGTCTCTGGGAAAGGGGAAGAACCTCTTCGGTGGTCGGTTGATGCCCCCACGGTTACCGTTCGACACGCGGTTCGGACATCCGGAAACAACACACTTGACCATGCTGAGCCTCAGCCCGAGACCCACACCAAGCCAATGTGGACTATAAGCACATCCGAACCCGCCCTGAGTCCACAAAGCTCAGTTTTAACTTCGCTGTTCAGACTAGACGATCTTTCTTTACACCGGAAATTGTGTTTGTTGACGCGGAAGTACAACAACGGAATGAAAACAAATCTGCGCCTGTTGCTAGGGCGCCCTCTACTGGAGAGGACGAGCAAAATACATTTTTTAAAATCGGGATCACTTTGAATTGTGTTGCTGTGAGTAGGTTATTTCTTTATTTTATTCTTTTTAATTCTTTTTTTTTATTGAACGAAAAACATACATTTATAATGCAAACAAAATTCAAGGCACTTTCAACCCCAGCGAAACATGTCAAGGAAAGAAAACAAAAGCAAATACAGATAGAGTATTTAATAATAATAATACAAAATATGAAAGACAAAAAGGGGCTACCTAAATCACTTTAAATGTTTTTAACAAATATATCAATTTAAGGGTTATTGTACTCTTAATCATCCTCCAAGATTTGATTGATAATTGTAAATTATTAAGTCAATTAGAAAATGTAGATCTTACTTTAAAAAATCGACATTTATGTAGAATTTTTTTTTGCCTGGAGCATAATAATGTTGACAAAAATTTCCATGTTACAGTCGTTTATAAAAAATACCAAATTTGATCTCTTCTATAGAGAATGGGGACATCTCCACACCCTTGTTTCTCAGCCAATCTCTGATCTCCTCCCAAAACACATGTACACTATCACATTACACAAACAGATGATTGACATCCTCTACAGCTCCATATACATAACAGCCATCAACCTCCATTCATAAATTTAAGTTTCAAAAAAATCCTTTGAAGGGTATATTCCATTAATAATTTTAAATTGTATTTTCTTAAATTTTGGGAAGAATTGTGTAATATATCTTGTCCTTATTTTCGTTAGTTCAACTTTTGTAAACTCCTTCAGGCTATATTGTCTATGAACTGTGTCCGGAAAAAATATGATTTCACTAATACTGCACTCATATATTTGCTGGAACATTTTTCATCACAGAAATGAACATCTTCAATATTAAGGTTTCTCAGACAAGGGGTCGTGTTTGAATACAAAACATTCTGAGTCACCACAGATTTTAAGCATAGAGGTATTGCTCTGGTGATCTTTTAAAACAGATTTTTTGCACAACAACATTGATACTTTTCATACATTTTTTCATACGTAAACAAACTGCCACAACTGTCCATAAAATGTCTGACGCCCAAATACACAGTTGCATTATTCTATATATATGTATGGATTTTTTATTAACTAGAATGTAACGATTATTCCATATAGGTGTGATGTGTGGAGAGAAATTGTGTTTAAACAATAATTTCCAGTAAAGTAAGGTCTGTTGGTGAAAATCAGACAGTTTGACTGGTAATGAGTTGACATGAAAGTCACATTGCAACAGAAAATGAATTTCTCCCAATCTCTGGATGTTGTGGTGAGTAGTTAATGAGTTATTTACATTGTTACTACATGAGTAACAATACATGAGTTTTAACATGTACACAATAAACACTTGACTGTCCCTATTATGTCCGTGTGACGGGAGACACACATCCCAACACTGCTCCCATGCCTGCATGCTACAGTGACCTGAATAAGGCAAAATAGATAACATATTCTCCCCTCTTACATGAAATGTTCCCTGAACAAAAACATTAAACTATTCAAAAACCCTTCACATGAGATTACAATTTCACCCCTTTTTATTTTTTTTGTATCAGTTTTGGATGTCAGAGCTTTTTTAATGGGAAAAATAAAAAAGGGTTCATTTCTAACAAAATAAATGTTTTTCAGGGTTATTTTTCAGTTAAAAAAACTAATTAACAAGAAATATGGTGTTATGAGTAATTTAAAGGATCTAAAGCAGGGGTGTCACACTCATTTTCATTGAGGGCCACATTGCAGTTACAGCTGCCTTCAGATGGCTGCTTGTAACAGTAAATATAAATGAATATGAATATATAATCGCCTCATTATATTTTCACACAATTATATATTTTTTTACAGACAAATTGATGGATAACTTGCTTTGAGATCATTAGTCAAGATGACAAGCAGATATTCAAGTACTTGTTTTTATTTCTACAAAAACATTTTCGCTATGTGTTGCATGATCAGATAACATTATAGTTAAAGAGTTATTATTATTACTGATTCATTTTAGTTGTTCATAGTTTTTTTATTACGTTTGACTTGTTTAACTGTATGTTGAGGGATGAGTAAAAAATATGCGTTCCTATCCTACAATCCATGCAGATACTGTACCAACTTTACTCATTGATCCATCCATCCATCCATTTTCTACCGCTTGTCCCTTACGGCTTCGAAGGGGGATGCTGGAGCCTATCCCAGCCATGTTGTGGCTAATTTACGTGGAGCATTAAAAATAGTAACTGCTAGAATAAATACAAAGAAATATTTGGTTAAAGATTTACACTGAAACAGGACAGACAGTAATATTTGCAATTAAAGGTAAAAACCATCCATCCATCCATCCATTTTCTACCGCTTGTCCCTTACGAGGTCGCGGGGGGAGCTGGAGCCTATCCCAGTCACGTTGGGCTAATGTATGTTGAGCATTAAAAAGAGTAACTGCTAGCTAGATAGATAGATATATAGATAGATAGATAGATAGATAGATAGTACTTTATTGATTCCTTCAGGAGAGTTCCCTCAGGAAAATTAAAATTCCAGCAGCAGTGTACAGAGTTGAGATATAATTTAAAAAGTAAATAATAAATAATGGGGGTATATGTTATTGTTTTGCATCCCCTGTCATCGTAGTACCCCCCCAGAGAGGAGTTGTACAGTATGATGGCGAATAAATACAAATACATATTTGGTTAAAGATTTACACTGAAACAGGACAGACAGTAATATTTGCAATTAAAGGTGAAAACCATCCATCCATCCATTTTCTACCGCTTGTCCCTTACGGAATCGCGGGGGGTGCTGAAGCCTATCTCAGCTGCATTCGGGCGGACAAGTCGCCACCTCATCGCAGGGCCAACACAGATAGACAGACAACATTCACACTCACATTCACACACTAGGGCCAATTTAGTGTTGCCAATCAACCTATCCCCAGGTGCATGTCTTTGGAGGTGGGAGGAAGCCGGAGTACCCGGAGGGAACCCACGCAGTCACGGGGAGAACATGCAAACTCCACACAGAAAGATCCAGAGCCCAGGATCGAACCCAGGACCTTTGTATTGTGAGGCACACGCACTAACCCCTGTTTCACCGTGCTGTTGGGGCTCATTTATGTTAAGTATTAAAAAGAGTAACTGCTAGAATAAATACAAATAAATATTCTGTTAAAGATTTACACTGAAACAGGACAGACAGTAATATTTGCAATTAAAGGTGAAACCCAATGAATGGTAGTAAAACAACTTGCACTGAGCCTAGTCTATAAAATCCGCTACACCTCCCTGATACCGAAGTACATGTCAAACTACTTCCTTAACGTAAATGACCGCCATAACCACAAACACTAACCACGTTAAACCCAGATTCCGAACTAACAAAGGTCTTAACTCATTCTCTTTCTATGCCACATCAATGTGGAATGCGCTCCCAACAGGTATAAAAGAAAGGGCATCTCTATCCTCCTTCAAGACCGCAATAAAAGTTCACCTTCAGGCAGCTACAACCCTAAACTAACACCCTCCCCGGATTGTTAATAATCAAATGTAAACAATCAAATGCAGAAACTTTTTCTTATGCCTTCTGATCTCTCTCTCTCTCTCTCTCTCTCGCTCTCTCTCTCTCTCTGCTACTACTACTACTACTACTACTTGCTGTCCATATTCTACCAAGTCAGACCTACACTGTTCCAATATCCATTTCTCTGTTCTCAATTGTTGATGACTGATGATGATAACAACCAAACCTAACCCCCCCCCCCCCCTCCACACCCCGGATTGTAAATAATGGAAATAATTCAATGTGATTATCTTGTGTGATGACTGTATTATGATGATAGTATATATCTGATAGTATATATCTGTATCATGAATCAATTTAAGTGGACCCCGACTTAAACAAGTTGAAAAACTTATTCGGGTGTTACCATTTAGTGGTCAATTGTACGGAATATGTACTTCACTGTGCAACCTACTAATAAAAGTCTCAATCAATCAATCAATGGTAATTGTAAATACCGTCAGAGATGTGTTTTGTTTTTTAACCGGAAATGAACTGTATGTGTTAAACCCGGCTTGATTGCATGCAAGACAACAGTGTCACAATATTACAATTACTCACTCTCGCTTGCTCTAAGTTTCAGCTGTTGTCGTACGTAAAGACGCAGAAAAAAAGAAAGCAAAGACTGTCTGTGGTGTTATCTGGTATGCATGTTATATGCATGTTAATACATAAACATGTTAATACATGTTATATTTCATGCAAAGGTTTACAGATTTTTACATTATCTGACATACAGCAGTAATTGTTACAGTCTGTTTAGTTTTCTAGAAAGGGAGATGTGGTGTTATCTGGTATGCCTTTATTTTGAAATAGCATACAGGATGTCCCCGACCGGATGTTAGGTAATGACGCTTGATGTTGTGACACTGAATACTATGGTAGACTGAGGCTGGTCGGAATAAAACACATTGCTTGCATAAACCGACTGATCATTACAACCCATACCACGACACTGTCCACCGGTAAAAACTCCCGGTATTTCACAGGACCACTCTCGCTTACCTTCTTATTCCGTGGTTTCCGCGCGTCTTGTCTGCTCTTCTTTCTCTTGTCTGCACTTTCTAACTCAGTCTCTCTCCCCTCAAAAATGCTCTTGATTTTCGGGATTGCATTTGGTTTGAGTTTTTTCGATCTTTTCATTCCAAACTCCAACCAAAGGCCTTCATCTTCGAAGTCCGAGTCATGAAAATGATCGCTGCAAACGACGCTCCTCTCGCTGGGTCCGTCCCATTCTGCGCGAGTCAATTTGATCTGAGCGGTCCATACTTTCCTCATCTTCTTGTTTCTTGGAAATGTGTGCAGGCTGACTCCTTCTTTTGTTGTATTGCTACAGCCTACTGCAACGCACCTGCTAGGCATAATGAATGATTTGTTGAAATTACAGGGGAAAATAGCATGATTCGGGAGATAGATGGAAGCAAAACACATGATGTAGTATGAATGCGGAAACTGCCTCCAGTCGCTCTGTCGCTGACGTCACCAGGCAGATGAGCCAATCACGCTGGTTTCGGAGATAAAAATGTGACTAAAACTCAAAGTCTGCCATCGGAAACGGAGCCCAAAAATGACTTATGCGTCTATTTTTGAGAAGGATTGTATGTGTGGACATCGTTTTTTGGTCCGAAGCTACGAAATAAGTGTTAAAATGTGCTGTATTAGCTTGGTCCGGACCCCCTGCATATGCGCATGCGTGTGAATAAAAGGAACGCAGAAATGTAATTTTTTTCTTCATAACTTTATTTAAACAAAAATACGATACAAAACAGCAATATGAACATGAAGATTAGCAAAATATTTAGTACTTTTTCAAAATATGGACATCAAAAATATTTACTCGTTGCCAAACTTTCCAGACAATTGTCCAAAATATTAAAACAAAACTACTTTAAAAAGGAAATTGAAGAAAAAGTAAAGCTTAAAAGTAAATAAAACAAAAACAAAACAAAATATACATAATTTTTAGATTTATCTTTAATTAAAATAGTTTTTAATGTTTTTTAGAATGTTGGAAGTTTTCATGTCCTTGTTATTCTTTGTCATCATTATTGAGTTATGCAATTTTATTTTTTTTATAGAATAAAACAAAAAAAATACTTGGCTTACATGACATTGCTCGGTCTAGCTCCAGCCTATCTTGCCGATTGTATTGTACCATATGTCCCGGCAAGAAATCTGCGTTTAAAGAACTCCGGCTTATTAGTGATTCCCAGAGCCCAACAAAAGTCTGCGGGCTATAGAGCGTTTTCTATTCGGGCTCCAGTACTATGGAATGCCCTCCCGGTAACAGTTACAGATGCTACCTCATTAGAAGCATTTAAGTCCCATCTTAAAACTCATTTGTATACTCTAGCTTTTAAATAGACCCCCTTTTTAGACCAGTCGATCTGCCGTTTCTTTTCTTTTCTCCTCTGCCCCCCTCTTCCTTGTGGAGGGGGAGTTACACAGGTCCCGTGGCCATGGATGAAGTGCTGGCTGTCCAGAGTCAGGACCCGGGGTGGACCGCTCGCCTGTGCATCGGTTGGGGACATCTCTGCGCTGCTGACCCGTCTCCGCTCTGGATGGTTTCCTGCTGGCCCCACTATGGACTGGACTCTCACTATTATGTTGGATCCACTATGGACTGGACTTTCGCTGATATGTTGGATCCACTATGGACTGGACTTTCACAATATTATGTCAGACCCACTCAACATCCATTGCTTTCGGTCTCCCCTAGAGGGGGGATGAGGGGGGTGGGGGGGTGGGGGGGTGGGGGGGGTTACCCACATATGCGGTCCTCTCCAAGGTTTCTCATAGTCATTCACATCGACGTCCCACTGGGGTGAGTTTTTCCTTGCCCTTATGTGGGCTCTGTACCGAGGATGTCGTTGTGGCTTGTGCAGCCCTTTGAGACACTTGTGATTTAGGGCTATGTAAATAAACATTGATTAATTGATTGCTATGGGCTATGGAATCGTATATCGCAAATTACATCGCAAAAACAGGACTGTTTCTTTGTTTTTTAAAAGTGTGTATTAAAAAGTGTATTATAGGTACTAAACAGTAAACCGAAACTTCAGTCCAGAATAGGTGGGAGATGGGACATGAAAAAATATGTGCAAAATCAACTCTTTTTCAAGATGACAGGACGGTTATTCTGGAGAAACATCCTGGATGAATTTGGATAGGAGTGAGTAACAAGTGTATAATTTTGCTTTGGTGTGTAGTTCTTTAACTTTGTTTGGAACAAAAAATTTATTATGCTCAGTCCAGATCTTTTTGAAGTTAATATGAAGGAAAGGAGTTTGTTTAGAACGCACCAATATTAGTGGAAATGTAATGCCGCATTGAAGGAATAAGCAATCGTTACACTAAATAATGCTATATTTTAGTACCTCAACCTACGAGCACATTGTGTTCCACTACCAAACTTGTAACTCAGAATTCTGATATGAATCCGTGGTTGGCCCTCCCAAAACAGAACAATTTTAGCATGTCTTTTAAAAAGGAAAACAATCATTTGGATAATAATATTGTTTGTTAAACAATACAACATAAATACAAACAACTACAGTACAGTAGTTTTATGAATGTAACAATGTAGGTAGTAGGGATGCACGATGGAAATTTGAACCTATACCGATAACCGATCATTTCCAGACCTTGATAACTATTATTTATGTATCTATATTGACGCAAGATGTTGTGAAGAGAAACTGAAAAAAAAAAGAAATTACCGGTATCTTAAATGTAGATTCTACCAAAAATATACATGTCTATTGTGGGGAATAGGATAATGTCAACTGATATTTGTGTACCTATAACTAGCTATACTATGAGTACAAATACACTATACTTCTGGTCCATGCAAACAATTAGAATTATTGAGTAAAAAGAAGTTGGAATTTACTGATATTTTGCCAGTTCAATTATTTGATCAACAGACAACAACAAGCTGTATGGTTTCGTAAAATAAAAAAACAACAACACAACATACATACATGAGGCCAATAGAAGCCAATAAGAGTCTGCATTGCAGTTAGAAACAACACTGTAACAAGTGGAGTCACATCTCTTGTTAATTGACAAAAATAAAATAAATACAAGTGTATTTGTCCCTGACACTAACAAAATAGTGCAATAAGTGCCTGCCTTTTTAAAAAGGCAACCTTCAATTGTAGAACATAAAATAAATCAGGGTTAAAAAAATAAGTGCATTTTTGTCCACTAAGAAATCATAGATGAACTATGAAATCAAACATAAACAACTACTAATTTTGTTGTCAAGTTATTTTGCTTTTCAACACTTCCTCATCAGGTCTGTGGCTTTACGTTTATGCAAGGTCTCGTTTAGCATCACAGGCAGCTTCATACTACTTCCATAAATCTTCACGATGGTGAATTTCAAGTGACTCATCAGATTTGTTGTGTTGAAGCTCGCTTTTTCCTTCCGGGGGGATTTCTGCAGAACAAGTTTTGCAAATTGTGAGTGAAATGTCATCTTCAGACACAGTAAATAAAGCCCACAAAACACAAAAGAAGCCCAAACTAGTGATGCCGCGCCATGTTGCTTTTCTGTGTACACAACAGGCCACGCGTGCAGTCACATGACTTCACAAATATGGGACCATACCAGCGGCGGGCCGTGTGTTTCCCACCTAGGCCTTCAGTGACGTCCAACTTCAATAATTACCTCTCAAAATACCATAATTGATGTCACCACATGACCATTGCTGGAGAAATACTATACAGGAACACATTTACGCACTACTGGGCATTGAATCACCACATCAACATTGTACTAAAAGGGGTTATTTTGTGGCGCATTTAAAAATCAATAAACCCACATCATTCTACTTTTGTATTGCTTGCTGTTTTAAATTATTGCTGTGTTTAGGTGCCCAAAACTATACATCCATACCACCCCCTTGGGTTGCTTCTACCCAGCAGGCCACCTGCCCTGGTCATGGACACCCCCGCCCCGATCCTATATTACCCCTTACCCCTAATGCAAACAACTATTGATTCTGACGCTCTTTTTGTCATTGTGAAACGATAAACCGATTATATTTTTCTAAAAACCAGCCTCTGGTCAATGTCTTCATTGGACCCGTACCAATTCAAGGTTAACTCCTCTTTTGAGGGTGGCGTTATCCAACTTGGTATTGTAAGACGTACGTAGCATTGTTAGTCATCATCTCCCACTTTGCCACACAAACAAGGTCATTTTCACGCAAATACATTATGATTATATCAAATGTTTATTGACAAAAAGATCCACACTGATTGTATTTTCTGGAAATTGGTATTTAAAGTGAAGCAAAACAATAAATATATACAGTCGTGGTCAAAAGTTTACATACACTTGTAAAGAACATAATGTCATGGCTGTCTTGAGTTTCCAATAATTTCTACAACTCTTATTTTTTTGTGATAGAGTGATTGGAGCACATACTTGTTGGTCACAAAAAACATTCATGAAGTTTGGTTCTTTTATGAGTTTATTATGGGTCTACTGAAAATGTGACCAAATCTGCTGGGTCAAAAGTATACGTACAGCAATGTTAATATTTGGTTACATGTTCCTTGGCAAGTTTCACTGCAATAAGGCGCTTTTGGTAGCCATCCACAATCTTCTGGCAAGCTTCTGGTTGAATGTTTGACCACTCCTCTTGACAAAATTGGTGCAGTTCAGCTAAATTTGTTGGTTTTCTGAAATGGACTTGTTTCTTCAGCATTGTTCACATGTTTAAAAAAAGTAAGGACTTTGGGAAGGCCATTGTAAAACCTTAATTCTAGCATGGTTTAGCCATTCCTTTACCAATTTTGATGTGTGTTTGGGGTCTTTGTCCTGTTGGAACCCCCAACTGCACCCAAAACCCAACCACCGGGCTGTCCCGAAGAATTTAGAGGTAATCCTCCTTTTTCATTCTCCCATTTACTCTGTGTAAAGCACCAGTTCCATTGGCAGCAAAACAGGCCCAGAGCATAATACTACCACCACCATGCTTGACGGTAGGAATGGTGTTCCTGGGATTAAAGGCCTCACTTTTTCTCCTCCAAACATATTGCTGGGTATTGTGGCCAAACAGCTAAATTTTTGTTTCATCTGACATCACATGGACAAAGACAAGACCTTCTGGAGGAAAGTTCTGTGGTCAGATGAAACAAAAATTGAACACGACTGTATATATATATATATATATATATATATATATATATATATATATATATATATATATATATATATATATATATATATATATATAGTCAAAGTTTCTGTGGTTTATCCGTTAGACAGTGCTCAATACTGGGGTAGAGCGGAATATACGCTAGGTCAGGAAAAAACACAGAGGCTATATCACCCCTACAAGCCTGTTTTGCAGATGAGCAGGGAAACCTGCGAAACAGGCTTGTAGGGATGATATAACCTCTGTGGTTCTTCCTGACCTAACGTATATATATATATATATATATATATATATATATATATATATATATATATATATATATATATATATATATATATATATATATATATATATATATATATATATAATTTATTTATTTTTTCTTCATTTTTCATTTATTTATTTATTTCAGGCAATAACATAAAACAGTACAAAGTTGAACACACATAATAATATAAATTAATATAGTGCAAAAGGTAATGTATAGTATGTAATGCATGATTGTCCTGTTTTGCCTGAAAGGGAGTGGGAAGAAGATACTTTATTTAATCCCACCCCCAGTTCTCCATTCAGTGATTATTCACATGAGTTTCACTGTTACTTTGTTCAAGGATTATAATACAGATGTTGTATCATAGTGGCATTACCACAGGTAACAATAATTATTACTCTGAAACAATAATTTGTATCAACAATATAAGAATAATAAATATACCAACAATGGTAATAGACAACACAGCAATAATGGTAAGGAAACATTGAGCACATGTTAACACTTTGAGACAGAGTACAACAGCAGGTCAAATTAAAGACCCTCATCTCTATATTTGAACCAGACCCCATGTTTGTATACTAGTTTAAACCGATTAATAGTTTGGCATTGCTTGTGTTGTAAGTCCAGTTTGTTCCATAGTTTTACTCCGCATCAGTGTTGGGACTAACGCGTTACAAAGTAACGTGTTACTGTAACGCCGTTAGTTTCGGCGGTAACTAGTAATCTAACGCGTTATTTTTTATATTCGGTAACTCAGTTACCGTTACTACATGATGCGTTACTGCGTTATTTTACGTGACTTTTTATGTAGTATAAAGTGTGTTTTATCGGAGCGCTGCAGTGTCATCGTTCTGATTCTTCTTGTGTCACAAACCGGAGAAGAGGTGACCTGCGCTCTGTGTGTGTGTCTGGGTGTGAGTGTGAGTGTGGGGAGGGAGATGAGGGCGTGTCTGATCATGGCGGAGCCAGAAGTCGAGTTTGTTAACATGGAGATATTTTCACTACTTTTCTTTTGTCGAGCACAAAGAAAATAACATTTTAGTTAAATGTAAATTGTGCTTTGGATCAAAGATCCCATTTACTGCCCAAAACAGCAATTCAAATCTGCTGAAACAAGCTACATAAGCAACATTGATTGATTGATTGATTGAGACTTTTATTAGTAGGTTGCACAGTGAAGTACATATTCCGTACAATTGACCACTAAATGGTAACACCCGAATAAGTTTGTCAACTTGTTTAAGTCGGGGTCCACTTAAATTGATTCATGATACAGATATATACTATCATATATACTATCATAACATGCTTCGACGAAGCTAGTAAAGAGAGACAGAGACTCCGATGCCACTTCACCTCCACCACCACCACTTAAGGATTAACTCTGCCTCTGCTCATCATTCAGCACTGAAGGTACACACTCTGTCAATCAATGTTCCCTCTAATTTTTCATGTGTGAGCTAACGCAAAAACTCCCTGAGCATTCAATGGAGCCTTACAATGACAATAAAAACAAATATTGTTTTTCATGAACTGTGTACTTGTATTGTTTGTCTGGGTGGAGGTCCTGCTTTGGAAATAATTTGTACCCCTTTCAGACATTTCATTTAGTTCCCATTAAAACATTCACATGTTGCACAATGAGATGTAAGCAGGGGATCATGTGTACATTCCTGCAACTTCCTGTTTGTAAAAAATATATTTTTATTAGTATTTATTTAATATACTAACAGCATTTCATGATTAATATTTATAAATTAAGATTTCTAATAAATGACACTGGAATAAGCACACATTTGATTGGTAAATCATAGTGTAACGACCTGGAATTACACTTTATGTGTGGTGTTGGAGTTGTCCGACTTTTTGTGTGGCTGTAAACGCATCACTGGCTAAGTGCCATATGTGCATGTGTTGGTGTAAGTGAGAAAGAGCGAGCGGCTGCTGTTGATATAACAAAGTTGCTTTTGGTCTGGTTTGTACTGCAGAAAATGACCAGTTTTGCTAGATATTATTTTTTTTACTAATGTTTTGGTGATGTGTTTGTGGCCGACAATAAAGAGTTTTGCTCAGTAAAGTCCATTTTCTACCGCTTTTCCCGTTCGGGGTCGCGGGGGGTGCTGGAGCCTATCTCAGCTGTGATGGATGGAATTCATGTCATCAAAGCATCTTGACAGACGTTACAATATTTGAACAAGGATGAAGAAAAGTGTTTTCTCTGTCGTGTCCGTGTTGTGTCGAAAATTGTTTTGCGCTTATTTTTTTATTTGATTTTGTGCGTGGCATAAATTTGCCGTGCGCAGAGGACGCTTGAGCAGTGCGCAATTGCACAGGCGCGCACCTTAGAGGGAACGTTGCTGTCAATTCTCTTATATACTCTTTCATTGTAGACTTCTAGAGTGTTTGATTATCACATCACTCTAAATGTATAGATTATAAAGTTCACAAACATAAAGAGGGATCCTAGTGGGCCAGGCCAATCTTTCCTTATCTCTAAACTAAAACTGGGGAAATTTGTAGAGTGTTCTGGGCTTCAGACATGATTTTGTGTCAGAATTCCTTGAGGAAAAAATGCCTGCCGTGCCTTTCTTGCTTTACAGCTATGCTGTTATTATGCTGTTTGTTACTTATGTATGTTATGTTGCAGATATTGGCCTTTGTAACATATCTTTGTCTTTGTGTATTGTATGTAGACCACATTGCTTAGCAGAGTTCAGTGATGCAAATGCATGTCAAGTTGATCAACACATTGTATTATTCTCCAGTGCAATAACAGTACTGACATGAAGGCTAAAAGCGCATTAATGGGAGCCTTAAAAAAAGAAGAAAAAAAGAAGTAACTAAATAGTTACTTTTCACAGTAACACATTACTTTTTGGTGTAAGTAACTGAGTTACTTTTGAAATAAAGTAACTAGTAACTGTAACTAGTTACTGGTTTTCAGTAACTAACCCAACACTGCTCCGCATACAGACACACAAAAACGTTTACGAGTGGTTTGAGCTCTCGGCAATAAGAAATATCCAAAGCCTCTCAAGTTATGAGCCTGCACTCGTCTTATAAAAAAACATTGTAAATTATAAATAAATAATAAATGGGTTATACTTGTATAGTGCTTTTCTACCTTCAAGGTACTCAAAGCGCTTTGACAGTATTTCCACATTCACCCATTCACACACACATTCACACACTGATGGCGGGAGCTGCCATGCAAGGCGCTAACCAGCAGCCATCAGGAGCAAGGGTGAAGTGTCTTGCCCAAGGACACAACGGACGTGACTAGGATGGTAGAAGGTGGGGATTGAACCCCAGTAACCAGCAACCCTTCAATTGCTGGCACGGCCACTCTACCAACTTCGCCAGGCGGCAATAATTTGTTAAATGCTTTACATAAGATTATTAATGTATTATATATTAATGTACAAGGTCATAAAATTTGAGCAACTTTGGTTGCATAAATAGATTATGAGTAGGTTCTAAATAACCAATGTTGTGAATGATCCGCACTGCTCTTTTCTGTAATATGATCAGAGGATGAATTGTGTTGTGGTAAGTATTCCCCCATACTTCAACACAGTATGTAAGGTATGGCAGTACCAAGGTGCAGTATAGAGTACGGAGTGCATTTTCATTGAGGTATAGTTTTGCTTTGTTTATAATTGAGAGGCTTTTGGAGATTTTTGTTTTAATATGTCTGACATGAGGTTTCCATGATAGTTTACAATCAATTATTACTTCCAAAAATGTATTCTCAATTACAATTTCAATTTGGGTACCATCAATACTTATTTTCTGTTCAGACGTTATGTTGCGATTTCCAAACATCACTATCTTAGTTTTATTTATATTCAAAGATAATTTATTTGTGTCCATCCATTTTTTTTACTATGTTTAGCTCTGTGTTTACTGTATGAGCTCATTATAGTCATCACTACTGTAGAATATATTTGTGTTGTCTGCAAATAGTATACATTTCAGTACTTTGGATGTATTAAACATATCATTAATATATACATTAAACAGTTTTGGCCCCAACACGGAACCTTGGGGGACACCACAAGCAATGCCAAGAGTATCAGATAAAAATTGACCCATTTTAACAAACTGTACCCTCCCTGTTAAATAACTTTTTAACCAGTCACCAGCCAGCCCCCTAATTCCATATCTTCCCATTTTATTTAGTAGAATTGAATGATTAATGGTATCAAAGGCTTTCTGTAGATTAATAAAAATACCAACTGCATATCTTTTATGCTCCAGTGCATTAGTAATTTCCTCAATAGCTTCAGTTATTGCCATTGAGGTTGTTCGTTTGGCCCTAAAGCCATACTGACCGTCATTGATTATATGATGCTTCTCAAGAAAAGATTCAAGTCGAGAGTTAAATAGTTTCTCTAAGATTTTTGAGAACTGAGGCAAAAGAGAGATTGGTCTGTAATTGATGAAAGCGTGTTTGCTGTCACTTTTGAAGAGCGAGTTACCTTAGCGATTTTCATTTGACTTGGAAAGCAGCCAGTCTGGAATGATAGGTTACATATGTAAGTTAATGGTTTTACAATATTCAGGATAACTTTTTGAACCAATATCATGTCATCATGGCAGTCAGTGGAGCACTTACTTTTACACTTCCGCACAATGTTTGTCACTTCCTGCTCATTTGTAGCTGAGAGGAAGAATGACGAACAATTCTGTTCAATAGTTGATTTTGTAACTCCATTGTCTGGGATATCAACAGCCAATTTAGGACCAACCTTTACAAAAAAACTGTTGAACTTATTCACTACATTACTCATATTATAATCTTCACCGTTTTCATCAATAAAGTAATCAGGATATGTCAACTTGGAATATCTTTGTTTGATTAGATTATTCAAAACATCCCAAGTTCCTTTTATATTGTTTTTGTTTTCATTTAGGTTTTTTTTTTGATAATATAACCGTTTGCTTGTTCTCATAATATCAGTTAATTTATTTTTGTACTTCTTGTATTGTTGTTCGACTTCTTTTGTTTTTATTTTGATGAAAAGTTTGTAGAGATTGTTTTTCTTTTTACAGGCATTACTTATCCCTTTTGTGATCCAAGGGCTATTTTAATTTTTTCCTTTTATAAAATATTCTTTCACGGGGCAATGTTTATTATGCAGGGAAGTAAAGATGTCTAAAAAATTACAATAAGCAGTGTCCACATTTGGTTCTCTGTATACTGAAGTCCAATCCTGAACTGCTAAACTATTGTTTAGGACAGAGATTTTTGCCATAGTGTCTTTGGTTTTCTTGAGATGACAGTCATATAACGTAAAGACAGGTAAATGGTCAGTGATATCACATATACATAAATAGGCCACTGGTGACTTGATTTCCCATAATGTTAGTAAAAATGTTGTGGATGATTGTGGCACTATGTGTTGTTATTCTGCTTGGTTTGGTTATGGTTGGGTATAGAGACAAGCTGTACATTGTGTCAATGAAGTCATCAACATGTTTTTGCTTGGTTGAGTTTAACAAATCAATGTTAAAATCACCACAGATAAATGTTTTTTTGGTTCACAGAGGAAAATAGTTTACCCATCCACTCATTGAAAGTTTCTATGCTTGAACCAGGTGCCCGGTATACACAACTCATGAAAATATTTGTCTTTTTGTCATTTAGGATTTCCACTGTTAAACATTCAAATAATCCATCGACTGCTATGGTCATGTTTGTTAAAACTTTAAATGTAACAGATTTATAAATATACAATGCGACCCCTCCTCCTATTTTATTTATTCTGCTTATATACCTTAATTCATAGTCATTCAGACTAAAATCAATATCTTTATCACTGTTGAACCAGGTTTCAGTAATTGCAACAATGGTAAATGGATGACTAAATTCTTTCAAGTAGTCCTTGATAGCCTCAAAGTTGGTGTACATGCTTCGACTATTGAAATGTATTATTGACAGACTATCTTCTGATTTTACACTGCTTTCATATTGTTTACGGGTAAAATAATTACAGTTTTTAACAATCGCAGAGAAAAATTATCAGGGTCTATCTCCATATCAGTCTCTGTTGTGGTGTGCTCTTGATACTCACACATGTCCAGTTCTTTTTGTTGATGTTGTAGGATCTTCTGTAACATGTCCATATCAATACTTGGTGTGGTCTGTGTTCTTGGTGTGGGTAGCATTGAGATGATGTAAAAGTCACAAGCTACTTTGATACCAAGTACTGCATCAATGTCAATACTTATCAAGATCTTCTATTTTCCTTATCACCAAGACTTTTGCTTCCTCCGGCGTCCCATTTAGTTTGATGAAGATCTTACAGTTCGTTACCCAGGTTTGTTGAATCTTGCTTTGCCTTTTAAGATGTCGTGCGATCCTTGCGATGTCAGCATTTTTCTTGGTCAAGTGTTCATTTATGAAAACATCTGTACCTTTGAGTTTGCGTCCTTGCTTTAATAATGCGATTTTCTTTTTTCTGTTTGCTCATATATATAAGAAACAGCAGCATAATTATGTCCAATCTCTGAATCTCGCTTGTCTCCCCCTACTGGTTGTGTACTCACCACATGCGGTTTTAACGAAAATAAACAGCCTGTTCATTTCAAAGGGCCCTGATTGTTCGCAAACGCTCCATCAATCTTGTATTCCTGCGTGTCAGCTGCTAGGACTTGGAGACAAGAAAAGACGCCAGCCAAGAGTTGCAACACAAGATTTATTAAGAGCAAAGCGATGCCAACACCATCATGATAGAAAATGTACAAAGTCCACAAGTCCAAAAGAAATAACACGATGTCAGCAAACAGCATATTTACCAACTGAACTCATGCTGCGAGGTTCGAAAAGAAGCTGGAAGCTTCCATGTAACAAAGAAAAAAGGAGTTGATGCATATAAAATATTTTTTATTCACTCCTGAAAAGAAAACAATCATTTCACAAATATTCATACGATGCATGTTTTGCATTGACACATTGGTGTTGAGATAGTCACAAGTTAGTTTTTACATACGATTCATTATATTAATGTCTAGTCTATCAATTGTGCTTTAAGTTCATCACCTGCCAGGTTAGTGTAGAAACAAATCAAAGCAAACTTTGTCATGTGACGTCGCTCAATGAGGCCAATAAAACACTTCAGTTTTAATAAAGTTTCATTGATGCATTGATTGTTTTAACCCACAAGAAGCCACTATAAAAGTATTTAAAGTCGCCATTTATAGATTTGTGCTCCCACTCCTCTAGTCCCGAAGTGACATGTTTTTGGAGTGCTTTTCACGTGACGTAATGTTTCAATACTGTGTCAGATATCGCAACTGAACTGTTCCTACTGTATTTCTTCAATCAATTCATAGAAAACAAGCTAGCAAAATATCACAATCAGTTTTTAGAATTTCAATTGCTAAATAAAGTTAAACTTGACATATTTGTCACAATGGCAAAAATGCTAAAACATCAATGAATGTAATAGTTTCAATGATTTTCACATGACTATATGTTCTTTCTTCAATTTAAAGTACTTTTGTGCTACACTGAAAAAGGTCAAAATGAGTTCTTGTGAAATAAGGAATACATTTAGCATCACCAATGACATATGCTCAAAAATACTTATGGATATTATCAGGCTATGTGGTTTGATTACAGAACGAAGCAAAAAAAAACCTTTTACCTTTACAGATGAAATTAACTAAACGTTTGAATGTAAAACAGTTCAATATTTCACTACTTTTTACAGGATCTGAACAGAAAAAGTGACAAAGGTGTGTACTTCATTTGAGGATCAATAAATGTCCTGCTTGAATTAGAATTCATATTTAAACATCCTCTTCATTACGCTGTTTATCCTTTGACACCAAACCTCGCCATTGGCAGCCTTCAAACAGGAAGTTGTCAGAGGGAAGTGGCCGCTGAGCTTAATGTGTCAGCAGCAGATTGCAACAGAGACACTGCAAGATTCACAGATGTACAGTGGTACCTTCGGATATGAGTTGAACTACCTCCGCCAGGAGGTTATGTAATTGTTGCTTTTGGTTTGTCTGTCTATTAGGTATTTAGCAAAATACCTCAAAAAGTTTCATTGAACTTTCATGAAATGTCCGAAATGGGATAAGGAACAAGTGATTACATTTTGCGGGTGATCTGGATAATTTCTACAATGTTACCTTACGTTTATGTTACAAGTTTCAACTTCTGTTCGTGTGTATGCTAGCGGCCCCGCCTTCACCCACAGAGACAAATACAGTGAATGACTGACAAGAGGCTTCACGCTGTTTTTTTTAATTCCGCTACAGATAGCTCAAAAAGTTGTCGGAAGATTTTCATGAAACGCTCTGGAAAGAACAAGTGATTACATTTTGGGGTTGATTGACTATTGGGAGATAGGGCTTGGACCGCAGCTCATACCTTGAAAAATTCAAAGTGAAATATATTGAAATTAATTAAATTGGTGCTTGGCCCCCAAAAAAGCACAATGTTAACATGTACTATGCCTTTTAAAAATACAAACAACTTTTAGATAATACTTTTTGTAAAAAAACAAACAATACAATGGAATGCAGTACAAACAACTTAAGTAGTTTTATGAAGTAATGTAATGATAATGTACAATTTACCTTGGAGAGTGAACTTCTACGTTATCTCCATCTAGCTGCTTCTCTGTCATACACACCATCTGCAGCTTTTTGATATTTTCATGAATAAATGTTTGCCGTTTAGATATCATTTTAACAACCTTGGCTGGCATGAAGCCTGGGATATACTCTCGCATCACGTTACTTGCCCCCGCCCCCGCCTACCCTTCCGCAGACCCTGACGTGAACCTCCCAAAAATCCTAGCTTCGCCTCAGCGGCGACGCGGACCACAGAGCTGTAATTGGTCAGCTTTTTCCGAGGAGAGACCCTGAGCACAGGAGAGCAGACGCGCTGCTTGAAATGCACAACTTATTGTAAGAGATAAAGCAATAGTGATTCAAGATTTGCATGCAAACTGACTTACTGTGACTTAATATCGCGACGCGGTCTAAAAACAATTACTCTATGTTTTGTTTTTCAGCTTGTTGTGATGTTTCATCTAGAAGAAGTCACACAAAGTACGACGCTCTTTTTATCATTTATTGCCAATCTTATAATAACGAAAGATTCAATTCTGAAACATATTTTTCTTGTGCACACGTCTTCTCTCTCACACAATACTTGCTTATTTTCCGTCAATCATCTTTCAGGCACGGTATGTTCACAAACACGGGAACTCTAAACATCAGTAACACATGAACATAAACATTAACACCAGCAGGTCATTGTAAAAGGTTTTTAACAGTTTTGTTTGTTTTCAGTTACATAACTCTTAAATTTGCCTGTCCTCCGCCGAGACTTGTTCAGAGGTTGCACAGCCAACCTTTGCGAACATCTTTTCTTCAGGTTTCGAAGCAATGTGAACATTAAAAGTGACTGTTGTTTTAAAAGGATTAGCTCAAACATTAAAGTGGGTTTCGCTTCAGACGCCACTGTTTACTACATGTTTACAACTACTACTACACACAGGAAGCTCTCTCTCTCAGGAAGATAGTCAACAAGTTGTAGTTGCTCACTCCTTAGGGTTTGGCAAGAGAATTGCAAGTCCCGTGCCAGCACCGCGGAAGAGCTATATAAACGAACCAAGACACCGTCAGAGCATGCTATGTGACACAAGAGTATATTCCAGCCTTTAGACTTGTTCTGCTTCAGTATGGTGCAGACTAGCAGTGATACGCTCCAACTGCTTCACCAAGTTAGTTAGCGACATGCTCTATCATGCTTTTGATGATTTCTTTCTTTAATTCAACAAATATCATCCACTTTTTCTTCTCAGCACTGTCCTTAACACTCACTTTCTTCCTTACCATGCTTAGAAAAACAAAGTTATGTTAATTTCGAGCTATTAACTAATGCAGGCAAGTAAGATCGGATGTTTTGGTCGGATCTTACGAGATTCACAGTGATAGTCACTACGCAACTAGCTGCGGGGAGGGGGTAACCCCAATTTTTATTTGCAGTCAAAAGCATAACACTTAGCCGAGAGCTCGCATTCCAGAAAACTCGTAAACTCAGGTCCTCTTACCCCGAGGTACCACTGTACTGCAGTATACCTTTATGTCAAACATAAGGCAACTGTTTTTGTTCAAGGTGCATAATAAGTAGTGAACTATTCAACATTTGGACATTCACAAGTTCAGACAAGTTTTAGTTTTAGTTTTACCCTGAAATCGTACCCTCAAACCAAATATCCACAACCTTTTGTGAGTACTTTAGTGAGTAACGTAAGACATCTTTGACACCAATTAGTATTTAAATGTCCTCTAAGAGTGCTCATTGGCATTTTCACCATCTTTGACTTGAAATGTCTGGATTCTTATGGGTTAATTGGGGATGTTTTATGGAGAGAAATATTGATCATTTCAAGTTTTTCTAGGTAGTTTTGAAGCAAATAATGTGAAGGCAGAGCTTCTTTAATCTGTGTGTGTGTCCAATTGTTGCTCCACTCGCCAATAAAGTGCATGCATGTGAGAAAAAAACAGAGTCTGCATGAATGGACACACACGACCCGTGCAAAAACACAATGACGCCGCACGTGAAAACGTTTGACCCTGTAAGCCGTCGTCAAGGAAACAACATCTACAAGCACACGTGTTAGCCCGCCAATAAAAACATGAAAACATGGAAACAAATGTGCAAAGTGTCCTTTCAGCTCAGAGATGATTGTAGTAAAAGATACAAAACGCAGTAAAAATCATCTCTCTGCTCGGTAATTCATAAGAAATTGCATATAGCCAAACGTTAGTTTATCGTGATTGCACGTGATATCAAATGTGATCAATGCCAATATTGCTGCCCTCTTCGCTTACTACGATTGTCTCCTCCCTCACACTGTTGCACCATCGTGTTTCCGTGTCATGATGTTTCTCCTCGTGAGGTCACATGCACTACAAAGCATCTCCAGCTCCGATTGCTCTTCACGCCCACCGGACGAGCCCAGCTTTACCGTGCAGCCGTCAATAGATCAACAAATACCAGAGCAGCTGTATGTCACATTGTATCAGGTCGTATGAAAATGTAGAAAAGTTGCATGTTGGTTCCAAACAAAGTGAGGCGATGAAAAGAAGACGTGACGGCGACAGCAGAGTGACGCTAGATGACAACAAAGCGTGTTGTGTGCTTGCGTGTGTGCTGTCGGCTACACCTGGATGCCCTGGACGGCCTGCCTGATGTTCTCCAGCAGGGCCTTGTTCTCCGGGCTCTGGTACTGCTCCTGGTGCGTGTACATGTCTGTTAGCGTGCTCACGTACGTGTCAAAGTTCTGTTCATTCATTGGCTCCTGTTGGGAGAAACATGCAATCAGAAGGAATCCAGGAAGGAAAAGACACCATAGGCATCGCCGCTCCGTGGGTGGCGGAAGTTTGGAGGAAATAAGCTGACGCAGTTAGGAAAACGTGTCTTGTTAATTTTTTCTTTAAAACTGTCACCAAAAAAGAATCAATCATGCAGAAGCAGATGATGGAAGTTCCTGTTCGCAGATGAAGACATTGGGATATTTGACACTTGTGTACTTACACTTAGTCTTTTGAGTGTATACTGCATATGTGTTAAACTTGTGTACTTCATTAAGTCTTCTGAGTGCATAAGTGTACTACACTTGTGTACTCACACTTCGGGCCTGAGCTACTAAAGGTCTGCGTGTACTAAATCATGCAAACTTGATAGCACACGAAAAGCTGATCTACTAAGCTTGTGCGCAGTGGATTACATCTCATAAGTGGGTAAAAAAAGGAGCACAACCCATTTAGCATGTCTGTCTTCATGAACATGCAGAATATATGCTGATTATCAGAACAGCCACAATACTGGGAGGAGAAGATGCCATTATAATTATTCAGCACGTGCAATGTGATTCCTCAAGACTAAGACTGTTCTGAGTGGTAATTTGCTTCTTTACTTAGCACGTCTGAAATCTACATGCAAACTGGCAAAGGTACACACAGAGAAAGGAGGTGATTGCGCTGCATAGAAAGCTGGATAAATTGAGAATCCTTGATCCTACATGTATCCACTTATCCATTTTCTACTGGGGTGGTAGGGGGCGGTCTGGAGCCTATCCCAGCTGCACTCGGGCAGAAGTTAAAGTTAAAGTTAAAGTACCAATGATTGTCACGCACACACTAGGTGTGGCGAAATTATTCTCTGCATTTGACCCATCACCCTTGATCACCCCCTGGGAGGTGAGGGGAACAGTGAGCAGCAGCAGTGCCCACGCCCGGGAATCATTTTTGGTGATTTAACCTTCAATTCCAACCCTTGATGCTGAGGGCCAAGCAGGGAGGTAATGGGTCCCCTTTTTATAGTCTTTGGTATGACTCGGCCGGGGTTTGATCTCACAGGCAGGGAACACCTTGGACAAGTCAACCCCTCATCGCACAGCCAAAACAATGCGTCAACATATTTGGACTGTCAGAAATTTAAAAAATTAGACATTGTGTATTCAGTAATATATTTTTATACCTGCTGGATGACTTAAGGGGCTGATTAAAACAAATTAAATTGGTGTCTGCTGTTGTCTTTTTTTTAATGCTGTTTGTTTTTTCATTGAGGAAATATATTATTATAATGTATCTCCTACATGAAAAAAACATCTTGCAATAAGCATTATCTTGCGTTTGGATCATTCCAGATGGAGAAACGCAAAAACATAAATTGCAAAATGTTTTTTTCGTATAAATAATGCAATGTCATAAAAAAACGGCACAGACACGAAAACGCATCAATTGAATTTGTTTTAATCAAACTTCATATCGCACAGAGACAAACCCGCGATATATCGAGTATATATCGATATATCGCCCAGCCCTACAACCAAACTTCATTAATGTTTTCTGTGACAAACAAGTATGTGCTCCAATCACTCTATCATAAAAAAATAAGAGTTGTAGAAATTATTGTAAACTCAAGACAGCCATGACATTATGTTCTTTACAAGTGTATGTAAACTTTTAACCACGACTGTATAAAGCGCAATAAAAACTTCCAAAAATATCCAACAACTTTTTATATGCATGCTGCATGTATGAAATGTAGTAACAGGCACATTCATAATATGTAATATTTACGTATTTTGGTCACCTTAAGCATACGGCGGTGCATTAATTTTACAGAAGCATCACAACGTTTGCTATTTCCTACAACAACTACTGCTATTCATTGCAGAGAGCCAAAATTGACTATTTGGGACAAATGATGATCCAGAACCTAATATTTCTGAGCCTGAATATATTGATGATGACCTACAAGTTTGCGAGTGATCAGCAGAGCAGATCCAGCAAGTAGCACTATTGCTAAGTGCTAAATAAGAAATACAAACTACGAACATAATAAAACAATCACTAGCTGGACAAATTATGACAAGGCACAGTTTAGAGACCCATTTGTCATTTCGCAACAATTTGCCATCCTGGTGAAAATGTCAGCTCTCACTTGGATGCCGGTTTAGATGACGAATATATTATAATCCTCATGCAAGTTAAAAAAATAAAAAATACAGGTGGACGCATACTACTGTAGTGTCTTTTCGTGTCGTTCTCGTGATCTTCTGGTCCAAGCTGAATGTCAAAGTTGACCAACTTTTCGGTTTGTGGCCACAACATTGTACTATACAAGCGAGAGGCATACTTTATAATGTATAATTAACTTTTACCAACTCTGAGGTGATGCAGCAGCTCACCAGCTCAGTATGTCAATAGCTGCATAAACAGTTACTTCTTTGTGATCACGGTGCTGATTAAAGAGTGTTAGCGCTTACAATAACAATATCGCTAATACGTGGTTTATATTCAGATCAAGACATCAAATTGAGTATTGTAGGTGGTTTTTGGATGTTTTTTTTAAGAGGGCTTTAATGGCACTATACAGTAGATGACTCTCATTAGCTTCATGGTTAGCCGCCTAGCACTTGCTGGGTATTACAAATTACAATGCATAAACAAAGAAAGACGTGTTCTTATCTTACATAGGGATTGTTAATTATAGGCAAACGTCCAAATGAAAGTGCAGTTCCCCTTTACGTCATCTAGCAGCTATAAAATTATACAATGATACTGCTGAATAGACTATATGTCTACTATTTTTATTTCTGACAGTCCGTATATGTTGAGAAGCATACGTTGGATGGGGCTGCAGTGTGATCAACCCCTTTCTCACAGCGCGAGCACATGCAGTGCGAAATCAACAGAGAGTGAGGGACAGACGACGACGCGGGAGGCTGAAAAGCGACCGGAAGAGCGAGCAGTGGAAGAGGAAGGAGCTGAAAAGCGACCCGACCAGAGACTGAGTACTATTGAAAAATAAACAAAGTCACAAACTGCTTGCAGTCATGACAGTCCTTGGTGGTCCATGGAACCCCAACAGCGAGAGACGGTCACATTGTCGATAAATCACATTGCGGGTGCTGTTTATTATATTTGCATCTTCTCCTCCCAGTATTGTGGGCGTTTTAATGAACATCATATATTTAGCATATTAATGAAGACAGAGAAGCAAAATGGAATGCATTCCTTATTCTGCTCACCTAACAGACGCAATCAACTTTTCACACGTTTAGTAGATCAGCTTTGCGTGTGCTATCAAGTTTGAACGTGTTTTAGTCTATGCAAACCCTTAGTAAATCAGGCTCTTAGTGTTTAGGTGCACTAATGCAAGTACTCCATTATTGACACACGTTGGTTTTGGATGTTGTTGAGGGAGAGGATGTCAGAGCAAAAGAGAAGATAATTGGATAAAGGATGGATGCATGTCTTACTGTGGCAGGACTCTGCAAACAGCAGTTCTGCCTTTTTTGGAGGAGCCATTTTTACAGGTGAGAAGTCTATATTAGTCAGCCAGACACATGACGGCGCTCACCAGGTGTCAAAAACAACACACACAACTATAAAGAAGGCGCTAAGAGAGATTCTCTAATTAGCCTCTGTCTTTTGTGGACGTGTCAAACGGCAGCAGAAAGACACAACGGGACAATCGCAAACGAAAGGTGGTTGACACAAATAAGTGGATGAACGTGTGAGAGGAAACACCTCACTGACATGTGCGAGCAAATGTTAGCCACTTGCGTTTGGCTAGCACGTGATGAAAGGCAGAAACGAGCGTCCTCTTACCATGTGAGGCAGCTGTATGTTGGCGAGGCTGTTTATGAGCGACTGGCTCAGGTTGGCTAGCTCGTGCAGTAATGAGTCGTTTTGTTGTTCCATCACCTTGTTCTCCTCCTCCATGGACTTTAGGCTGCTCTCCATGGTGGTGATCTAGCAGCAGAAGACAAAATGAACGCATCACATCTCACTGTCTGAGCCAGAGGTCTCATTAATTAATCAATCGATCAATAAATCAATCAGAAGGAAATAGAACAAAGCACTTCCGTCTTACTTGAGTCCTCAGTTTAATCATGTCTGACTCCACTTGATTGTTGTTTTCGTTGAGATCGTTAATGTCTTCGTCTAGCTGTTTAATCTCTTCGTCGTTTTCGATGCCTGAGCGAGACAAAAGACATTCTGTTCTTTTCCTTGGTCTCCTTTGCCGTTTCAACACCTGGAGTCACCTTTGCTGGCTCTCTGCTTGATTGTCAGCATGTCCACGCCGCTCATTCTGGCCTTCTTCATGGCAGAGGTGGCCCGCGGGCAGCCGGAAAGACTGTGAACGAGACACACACACACAGCCGAACGTCGTTTAACATCGGCCATCATTCACGATGGTTGTCATGGTAGCAAGGCATGAAGTTCGACTTCATAAAAAACATTGTGATCACCTCCGGTGGGTTAGGAAGCTCCCGCTGACGTGTCCCGAGCCATCGCAGCCCGGAGTGGGACATGTCATGCCGTCTGTCTTGCCGGCTTTCCAGGCGAACTGCGTGCCGTTAACGAAGCTGTCTTTTTGCCTTTTGGCCGCCAGGGGGCAGCCAGACGCACTGCGGTGGGAGGCGTACTTACCAGTCACATGACCTTGTCCATCACAGCCTGGGACAGGACACCTGAGAGGGCGTAGACACAAATCTCTCACTGCGCTTCACCAAGTCTTTATGTGAACAGCAGAGGTGTGGACTCGAGTCACACGACTTGGACTCGAGTCAGACTCGAGTCATAAATTTGATGACTTTAGACTCGACTTGACAAAATGTAAAGAGACTTGCAACTTGACTTGGACTTTAACATCAATGACTTGTGACTTCACTTGGACTTGAGCCTTTTGACTTGACATGACTTGCTACTTTCCCCAAAACCCAACGATTAAAAAGTTATTCAGGAGCGCTCCATATCTTCCATTGTGTACGTACAGTATGTGTGTCAGCTTGTGTGCTGCCTGTCAGTACAACATCCAATCAAATTAGACCCACGTTGTTTTCATCCCACAGCATTCATCCAATCAAATTGCAGTACAACCAACAAAGAATAGCTCTCAAACAACGCGCCAGTGAGGAAAAATTACGCCAAAGATAGTTTCGTTCGGGTATTAAAACTACGACTTGGTCAACAAAAAAGGAATTGCAACAACTCCTAACTTCGTTCGACATTTGAAGTTGCACACAGAACGGTAAGTTTTGAATGTAAGTTAAAGTTAAAGTTAAAGTACCAATGATTGTCACACACACGGGCTAACGTTTATTGGCTAAGTAACGTAACTTTTATTTGCTGTGTAGTTAAATCAGTGAGGCTGTAAACTCACTGCTAACGTTATAACCATAGACATCTTATAAGTAGACGCAGCATCGAGCGCTACTGCCTACTGGCGCTGACGAGACGCGGGGCCGCCATCTTGGAGTGGGGATCCGCTCTACTCAGTGCAATTCTTTTGGCAGGAGCAATGAACTGTCAGCGCATTTAATTCATCTTACCTCACTGAATACCACTCATTTTCACGCGTTTTTTGTCATACGTGTATGTAATAAAATCCCAGAGAAGGGGGAACAAAACGGTCAGCAATTTTTAAGTTCAAGAAACAATATGATTAGGTTATATAAACATGCGTATATTGTACATAAACAATGTATGAATACATTAGATATCTATATATCTTAGGGACCTATAGACTGTATCTCTGTTGCTGCAGCAGCAGAGAGTTTATTCTGTCTTGACATTTTGTATTACATTCTTCCCTTAAATTATCATGTTTACAGTGATTGTTTTATATGTTTTTTTTGTGTATCTTGCTTTGGATAAAAGCGTCTGCCAAATACTTAAACATAAACATATATAAACACCTTAAAGTCTTTATATCAGCTAAAACCACCAATTTGTTTCACTGGATTCAGAATAAAACCAAATTATGTTTTACCCAACAATGTTAGTATTTGAATATTGTTACTTGAAGACTTATTCCTGGTTACAATTATACTGTTAAGAAAGTATTGTCTTATACTTCGCCTAAAATGAGAACACATCATAATCAGTGGCGGCTGGTGAATTTTGTTTTAGGTGGGGCTGAAAGTTTGTAAACCAAACCCCTGTAGGGCGTCATCCTCCCCCAGAAGATTTCTTTGTGATTTTCACATACAAATATTGAAGATCTTTGCTCCTTCTCAACTCTGTGGTAATATTCTTTTCACAAAATACAACCAATAGTACGTTAATGTTAAATCTTACTTGTGAAAAGTAATTCCCCGATTCCTATTTTCAACAGTCCGCTCATTTGAATAGGAAAACACTGAACACATCTTTGTTTTCCACCTTTTAACTGTCAGTTTAGGCTGCTCGCCGGCTCCTCATTACCACTTCAATATGGCGGCCAAACTGCTTCTTCACAGCAGCCAATGCTGCGTCTACTTATAAGATGTCTATGGTTATAACGTCATTGCAAACACGGCAATCTGTTGCGTCCACTGCCGTTCGCTACCTTATTCATACTTTGTCAAGTGATTTTTTTAAGCAGGGTTGCATGAGGTACCTACACATAACGTTATGTTAGTCAATGTATCACACACAGTAACGTAACGTCAGCAGCACCGCATATTTTAGCCACCTATAAAAAGACAAACAGTCAAATAAAGGTCAGTTAAAATGTATACTATATTAAGAATATGTGTACATATTGCATTGGGCCCTGACATCTAAAAAGTACAACTCTGTTCATTGTAATGTTCATGTATTTGTTATGTTTTTCATGTGAACGCACACATCAACACACATACAGTATGAGATGAGATCAATGAGATAAGGTAAGAAAATGATAGAAACTGCTGTGGAACTAGTTACAATGCAATATGCCATGGAAATACAATGTTAACACTTTTGTGCAAATAAGTACAGTTGCACTTGTTTTTTCAAATGTGTTTATTCTGTAAAGGAATGAGTTAAATGTTTAAAATGACTGGTTAATAGTGCTATTATGAAGTGCAATGTCAGCACAATTTTTTTTTCCTGCAATTTCAAATGCACTTGTTTTAATAAATAAATACAGCGTTTTAAAAGCATACACAATATGTGTAAATATATTAGTCTGTGGTTAAAAGGACTTGAAAGGACTCAAAACTCAAAATGCAGGACTTGGGACTTGACTTGAGACTTTCCAGTCTTGACTTTGGACTTGACTCAGGACTTGCCTGTCTTGACTCGAGACTTGACTCGAGACTTGAGGGCAAAGTCTTGAGACTTACTTGTGACTTGCAAAACAATGACTTGGTCCCACCTCTGGTGAACAGCATAATTTTTAGTGGTTAAAAGTAAATTTGACTGCAGGACAGAAAGGCATGCTGACATAGTTAAGTTAATTCATTGTCTAGTCCGGGGGTCGGCAACCCGCGGCTCTAGAGCCGCATGCGGCTCTTTAGCGCCGCCCTAGTGGCTCTCTGGAGATTTTTCAAAAATGTATGAAGAATGGAAAAAGATGAGGGGAAAAAAAATCTATTTTTTTGTTTTAGTATGGTTTCTGTATGAGGACAAACATGACACAAACCTCCCTAATTGTTATAAATCACACTGTTTATATTAAACATGCTTCACTGATTCGAGTATTTGGCGAGCGCCGTTTTGTCCTACTTATTTTGGCGGTCCTTGAACTCACCGTATAGTTTGTTTGCATGTATAACTTTCTCCGACTTTCTAGGACGTGTTTTATGCCACTTTTTCTGTCTCATTTTGTCCTCCACACTTTTAACGTTGTGCGTGAGTGCACAAAGGTGAGTTTTGTTGATGTTATTGACTTGTGTGGAGTGCTAATCAGACATATTTGGTCACTGCATGACTGCAAGCTAATCGATGCTAACATGCTATTTAGGCTAGCGATATGTACATATTGCATCATTATGCCTCATCTGTAGCTATATTTGAGCTCATTTAGTTTCCTTTAAGTCCTCTTAATTAAATGTATATCTCATGACACATGTAATATGGCTTTTAATTTTTTGCGGCTCCAGACAGATTTGTTTTTGTATTTTTGGTCCAATATGGCTCTTTCAACATTTTGGGTTGCCGACCCCTGGTCTAGTCCTTTTTATGCAGGTAAGTCATTGTGCCCTCTACTGGTTGGTGCCAAGTAAGCAGTTGAAGATATAGCAAACATGAAAGGTGTCCGTGCTAGACAGATGTTCATGAGGACATAGCAGCAACTTGCTCCGTGAGAAGCGGACCTGCGGTTCTGTTAGCTTACTTGATGGGTTCTTGCTCATCTTTGTCTTCTTTGCTGTGGAGGACCTTAATGCCACTCTTCTTAGCTCGAGGACAACCTGACAAGCTAAGGAACGCAGGAGACACGTTGGAGAAGCAGTGTAATCAAATGGAATTACAACAAGTACAAGTCCTGGTACCTCCTGTGGGAGGCGTAGTTTCCCGTGATGTGTCCTGATCCATCGCAGCCAGGTGTGGGACACCTAGAGACCAAAGGACTTAGTTGTTATCATGCCCATCAAAGATTGAGGATAAGTAGAACCCTCACCTCAGCTCTTGAGAGTTGGTGGCCATCATCCCTCGCAGGTTCTTGTCAGCTAGCTGGCAGCTGGACAGCCTGAGGAAGCCAAACAGAATCTCCTGCTCAGTCAAGTCAAGTCTACTTGAGGACCTCCGGCCAGTTGGGGTTTCTTACGTGAGGAGCTCTTTCTTGGTCTCCTTGCAGGGGGAATACTTGTGGTGTTTGGGGCTGGACACGGTCACCGGGGCCGGGTAGTGCTGCTCCTCCAGCAGTTCCTGGAAGGGGTCCGGCTCTTCACCCTGGTGTAGGGACCACAAATAAGACGACTACAACGTGTCACTGCAGGAGCCAGCATCACACAAAATAAGTGTCGTCAATAACACAATCACAAACAGAGCAGGGCTTCCTGTTACCTCCTTGTGGTCGTGTTCCTCGTCTACACGTTTGATCTTGGTATAGTCCACAGGGAGCTCCCAGCAGTCAGATTCGCTCAGCTGGTACCGATGGCTGTTGAGCAGGGCCTGGCGCTGGGGGGACATGGGCTGCAAGGGGGTTAGCACTGTCCCGCTGCCCTCGAGGCCGCCGGGCTGCCCGCCGACATCTACCACGCCGCCGTCGTCCAAGTCACCCACTTCGCTCTGAAGCACACGCGAGAGACAAACGGTACAAATATTACGTTGTGTTTCTGCATGTGACATGCAAATTAGCTGCATTTGGCTCCACCTCCTGCTACCTGAGTCAGCATGACGTGGGGTTTCCCTCCCAGAGCGTGCGGTAGCTCCCGACATCTGGTGGACAGGTTGAGGATGGCGGTGGCGGCCATGTGCGCCGCCTCCATATCGTGGGTGTAGTCGAAGCTGCTTTTGCTGCAGGTGCTGCTGGCGCTGCTTCCACCCCCGCCGCCACCAAGCCCAGCCCCGCAGCTCAGACTGCTACTGCTGCTGGGAGCGTAGCTGCTGGTGGTGCTGCTGGCCGGGCTCGACGTCTTACTGTAGCGCTTGGCTGAAGCACACACACACACACACACACACACACACACACACACACACACACACACACACACACACACACACACACACACACACACACACACACACACACACACACACACACACACACACACACACACACACACACACACAGGATAGATTTTGTGTGGAGGAGCATCACAAAGAGGAGCTGGGAGGTGCAGGAAATCAATGTTGGTCCTCATCACACTCTGTGTTTTTTCATCAAATATAAGTTTAATCAAATGTTCTGCACACCTGTAAGTGACCTGGGCAAACATCTATTATAATGAAAAAAATAAAAAATAAAGACTTCAATTCTCAGACTACACTGTACGTTGTGTCTTTCTGCTGCCGTTTGCTCTTCCACTTGAGGCCTCTGGGTAGCGGTAATGCACACTTTATATTTTTTTGCTCAAAGCTGTCCATTGCTAAAAAATCTTGCTAATGTACTTGTACAAACCCAAAAACCAGTGAAGTTGGCATGTTGTGTAAATCGTAAATAAAAACAGATTACAATGATTTGCAAATCCTTTTCAATCTATATTCAATTGAATAGACTGCAAAGACAAGATACTTAACGTTCGAACTGGTAAACTTTGTTATTTTTTTTTTCAAATATTAGCTATTTGGAATTTGATGCCTGCAACATGTGTCAAAAAAGCTGGCCCAAGTCGCAGAAAAGACTGAGAAAGTTGAGGAATGCTCATCAAACACTTATTTGGAACATCCCACAGGTGAACAAGCTAATTGGGAACAGGTGGGTGCCATGATTGGGTAAAAAAGCAGCTTCCATGAAATGCTCAGTCATTCACAAACAAGGATGGGGCAAGTGTCAACACTTTGTGAACAAATGCGTGAGCAAATTGTCAGTTTAAGAACAACATTTCTCAACGAGCTATTGCAAGGAATTTAGGGATTTCACCATCTAAGGTCTGTAATATCATCAAAAGGTTCACAGAATCTGGAGAAATAACTGCACGTAACATTGAATGCCCATGACCTTAGATCCCTCTGGCGGTATTGCATACTTGCCAACCCTCCCGGATTTTCCGGGAGACTCCCGAAATTCAACGCCTCTCACGAAAACCTCCCGGGACAAATTTTCTCCCGAAAATCTCCCGAAATTCAGGCGGAGCTGGAGGCCACGCCCCCTCCAGCTCCATGCGGACCTGAGTGAGGACAGCCTGTTTTCACGTCCGCTTTCCCACAATATAAACAGCGTGCCTGCCCAATCACGTTATAACTGTAGAATGATCGAGGGCGAGTTCTTGGTTTCTTATGTGGGTTTATTGTTAGGCAGTTTCATTAACGTCCTCCCAGCGCGGTAACAACACACAACAGCAGTCACGTTTTCGTCTACCGTAAAGTAGTTTGTCTGCCGTAAACAGCAATGTTGTGACACTCTTAAACAGGACAATACTGCCATCTACTGTACATGCATATGTGACAATAACATCTACGGCTTTTAGAGAGTGCAGTGCACAACTGCGCACACAACAAGGAGACGAAGCAGAAGAACGAAGAAGATACAGCCATGGCGACGCCGACGACGAGTAAGATGAAGAAATACGCTTGTAAGTTCCAAGCCGCAGCTGCGATTGGACCTGGATAACCTCCGGGAAGAAGTAGTGGAGTACCAAGTGCTTGGCAGTGAAGATCTTCCTCAGGAAGCAAAGATTGACCGGTTTTGGGCCATGCTAGGGAGAGATGGAAGATTCCAGACTCTAGCGCATTTGATGAAAGCACTTTTGTGCGTGCCACACAGCAATGCATCATCAGAGAGGGTGTTCAGCATGGTTAGAAAAATAGTGACAGAGAATAGAACAAGGATGGACAATTCAACCCTTAACTCAACGAGTGTTATGTGTGTGTATATGTGTAAATAAATGAACACTGAAATTCAAGCATTTCTCTTATTTATATATATATATATATATATATATATATATATATATATATATATATATATATATATATATATATATATATATATATATATATATACATATATATATATATATATATATATATATATATATATATATATATATATATATATATATATATATATATATATATATATATATATATATATATATATATATATATATATATATATATATATATATATATATATATGTCTTAATTAGATTATCCAAAAAAATAGTGCTCGATACCGTGGTAGAGCGTAATATATATGTGTGGGAAAAAAATCACAAGACTATTTCATCTCTACAGGCCTGTTTCATGAGGGGTTTCCTCAATCCTCAGGAGAAATCTCCTGAGGGTTGAGGAAACCCCTCATGGCCTGTAGAGATGAAATAGTCTTTTGATTTTTTTCCCACACACACATATATATATATATATATATATATATATATATATATATATATATATATATATATATATATATATATATATATATATATATATATATATATATATATATATATATATATATATATATATATATATATATATATATATATATATATATATATATATATATATATATATATATATATATATATATATATAATACAATAAATATATATATATATAGCCTGCGATGAGGTGGGGACTTGTCCAAGGTGTACCCTGCCTTCCACCCGATTGTAGCTGAGATAGGCTCCAGCGCCCCCCGCGACCCCAAAGGGAATAAGTGGTAGAAAATGGATGGATGGATATATATATAGCTAGAATTAACTGAAAGTCAAGTATTTCTTTTATATATATCCATCCATCCATCCATTTGCTACCGCTTATTCCCTTCGGGGTCGCGGGGGGCGCTGGAGCCTATCTCAGCTACAATCGGGCGGAAGGCGGGGTACACCCTGGACAAGTCGCCACATAATTGCAGGGCCACTTTTATATATATATATATGAAATACTTGACTTGGTGAATTCTAGCTGTAAATATACTCCTCCCCTCTTAACCACGCACCCCCACCCCTCACACCACACCTCCCGAAATCGGAGGTCTCAAAGTTGGCAAGTATGCGGTATTGCATCAAAAAGTGTGTAAAGTATATCACCACATGGGCTCAGGAACACTTCAGAAAACCACTGTCAGTAACTACAGTTCATTGCTACATCTGTAAGTGAAAGTTAAAACTCTACTATGCAAAGCGAAAGCCATTTATCAACAACACCCAGAAACGCCGCCGGCTTCGCTGGGCCCAAGCTCATCAAAGATGGACTGATGCAAAGTATAAAAGTGTTCTGTAGTCTGACGAGTCCACATTTCAAATTGTTTTTGGAAACTGTGGATGTTGTGTCCTCCAGAACAAAGAGGAAAAGAACCATCCGGATTGTTATAGGTGCAAAGTTCAAAAGCCGGCATCTGTGATGGTATGGGGGTGTATTAGTGCCCAAAGCATGGGTAACTTACACATCTGTGAAGGCACCATTAATGCTGAAAGGTACATACAGGTTTTGGAGCAACATATGTTGCCATCCAAGCAACGTTATCATGGATGCCCCTGCTTATTTCAGCAAGACAATGCCAAGCCACATGTTACAACAGCGTGGCCTTGTAGTCAAAGAGTGCGGGTACTAGACTGGCCTGCTTGTAGTCCAGTCTCCCATTGAAAATGTGTGGCGCATTATGAAGCTTAAAATACGACAAAGGAGACCCTGGACTGTTAAACAACTTAGGCTGTACATCAAGCAAGAATGGAAAAAAATTCCACCTGAAAAGCTTAAAAAATTGGTCTCCTCAGTTCCCAAACGTTTACTGAGTGTTGTTAAAAGGAAAGGCCATGTAACACAGTGGTAAAAATGCCCCTGTGCCAACTTTTTTTTACAATGTGTTGCTGCCATTAAATTCTAAGTTAATGATTATTTGCAAAAAAGAATTAAGTTTCTCAGTTCAAACATTACATATCTTGTCTTTGCAGTATATTCAATTGAATATAAGTTGAAATGGATTTGCAAATTATTGTATTCTGTTTTTATTTACGAATTACACAACTTGCCAACTTCACTGGTTTTGGGTTTTGTACTTTAAATCTTTGTCAGAGCCAAAAACGGCGTTGTCTGGTGCGTGTAGTTGTTGCTCGTTGTTCCCGCTTTACACTGCAAAGCAAAAAATAACAACACCATTGGCTAGCTTATGTTACCATTTGTGGTTCAGCAGAATACATTTGTGTTAAATCTGTCTATATTTTTTGCAATTACTAAGTGTGAATGTGAGTGCGAATGTTGTCTGTCTATCTGTGTTGGCCCTGTGATGAGGTGGCGACTTGTCCAGGGTGTACCCCGCCTACCGCCCGGATGCAGCTGAGATAGGCTCCAGCGCCCCCCGCGACCCCAAAAAGGGACAAGCGGTAGAAAATGGATGGATGGAAGTTTGTGTAATAAACATTTTTACCAGCCAAAATAAAATGATTGGCGTTATGGTGGTCACTCAGCCTGTCTCGTCAACACATACGCGCATGGAGCGCATGCACACATACAAAAGCAGTACAAGAGAAGCAACGATCAATTTGCAGTCATGTATTTGTTGTGATTCGATATACATTCAATGACAGACGCTAACTATCCAAATCGCTATCATTACAACACACGAAGCTGATGTGTGTGCACGTGTCACATACATATGTACGTTGTTACGTCATTACGTCCGAGAAACCGTGAGAGGGCGAGATATAACGCTTAAAATACAGTGGAAAGTTAGCGCCCTCTAGGCCCCTTTAAGTAAGATTGTTAGAAAGTGAGTCGAACAACTCCAAGAAATTGGTGACCATTAGTACAGAGCTTTAGACATTGTGGGCATACTCGCACAAGGCCAATCGTGCTTTGAACACTGTGAGCGCACTGATCCACGCCATGGCACAGTACACTTCCCCTCCTTTCTGTTTGAAAGCGGTATGCGATAAGGCCCAGCATAACTACTCCAGAGTCATTGAATGATTGCAATATAATCGCTAATAGAAATAAAACACTGTTTCGAAATGATAGAAAATTCAAAATCAGAACTCTTGCAACTACATTCGTGTACGTAAAAAAGGCATGTTGTTTCATTTATGGCAGAGCTTGTCATGTATATAATTCATGACAGCTTCCACAGTGCATAAAATAAATCATAAACACACACCATGTCCATCACAGTATCAACGGCCTAGTGTGAGTGTTAAAAATAGCTTTCTCCATTAATATTGATACCAGACCGATATCAACAAAAAACACTTGTGTCGGATTGTATCGGCTTTCATCAAAAAGGTCCGATACAGGCGCTCCGATACAAAAAGTCCTACAGCGTGTCTACCAGTGCAAAGCTTAACAGCCAGTTAAAATCAAAATGTTCTCAAATTAGCACACAATGTTAGTCTTTTCTTGGCATCCTCTAAACGCAGAACATGCGCTATGCATGGGGCCCCTTTCCCAAATCAAAGTTAGCCTGGGCAGGAAAGAAAAAAAGAGAAGGCAGCTCTGACACCGCTCGTGTGCCAAAATGATTGACAGCAATATGACCACGTATCTGAAATATCTTTTAGAAAGGCAGTCCAGGGACTGTGGTTGCAAATTAATCGATTGTCTACAAACCTTATATGCAACACACATGATACTATGGCATTGGCTGTGATAAATATGTGTACAGTGCTTCTGGAAAGTATTCACTTTTTCAACATTTTGTAAAGCCTTATTCCAAAAGAGAATAAATTAATTTTTGTCCTCAAAGTTCTACACACAATACCCAGTAATGACAACGTGAAAAGGTTTTTGCAAATGTATATTAAATAAAAAACTAAGAAATCACAGATTTGCCATAAAGCTAAAAATGAGATCAGATGCATCCTGTTTCAAATGATTATCCTTGAGATGTTCCTACAGCTTAATTGGAGTCCCCATGTGGTAAATTCAGTATATTGGACATGATTTGGGAAGGCACACACCTGTCTATAAGGTCCCCCACTTGACAGTGCATGGTAGCGCACAAACCAAGCATGAAGTCAAAGGATTTGTCTGTAGACCTCTGAAACAGGGTTGTTTCGAGGCAAAAATCTGGGCAAGGGTACAGAAAGATATCTGCTGCGTTGAAGGATCCTAATAAACACAGTGGTCTCCATCATCTGTAAATGAAAGAAGTTTGGAACCACCAGGACTCTTTGTAGAGCTGGCCGGCCGTCTAAACTGAGCGATTTGGGGAGAAGGGCCCTGGTCAGAGAGGTGAATAAGAACTTGACGTTCACTCTGTGAGAGCTACAGCATTCCTCTATGGAAAGAGGAAAACCTTACAGAAGGACAATCAACACTGCAGCAATCCACCAATCAGGCCTGTATGGTAGAGAGGCCAGATGGATGCCCTTCTTTTGCAGAAGTTTTTCAAAATGCACCTGAAAGACTCTCAGACCATGAGAAACTGCCCAAAGATAGGTGTGCCAAGCTTGTGGCATCGTATTAAAAAATACTTGACGCTGTAATTGCTGCCAAAGGTGCATCAACAAAGTATTACCCCCATTTTATCCAGTCTTCATTGGCTTCCAGTTAAATTCCTCATAGAGTTTAAGATTTTAGTCCTGACTTTCCGTGCGTTGCATGATGGGGTCCTTCAGTACATCACTGATTTGTTATGCCCCTACACTTCAGGGCGCAGCCTCCGGTCTTCAGGCTTCCTAAAGATCCCAAAAACAAATTTTAAAACCCGTGGAGAACTGGCATTCCAGGCTATAGTTCCCAGACTCTGGAATAACTTGCAACAGTCCCTCCGTGAAATTGACTGTATTGACACTTTTAAGAAACATTTGAAGAATTCTCTATTTAGTAAAGCATTAAGTTAATGCACTTTTTAACTATCATTTTTAATCCACTTTTTATGATGTTGCCCCTGTTGTTTTAATTAAGTTGTCGTTTTAATTCATCTATGTTTTGTACAGCGCTTTGTGATTTTATCTGTGAAAAGCACTTTATAGATAAAATGTACTTACTTACTTATTGCGCAAAGGCTGTGAATACTTATGTATATGTGATTTTTTTTTGGTTGTTTATCTTTAATACAGTTGCAAAAGCTAAAATAAATTCAGCTTAGGGCCCAAAGTTGACCAACGACGGCCCTGACTTTAGTCAAGTCATTTACAAAAGGTAACATGGCAGGCTATAGGCTACCAGGAGCTACACAACAGCTAAGCACACAACAGCACACAAGCTAGACATATTAGACAAGTGTCCTTCATTGAATATTGCAGTCTAAAACAGTACATTTGTCAATAAAAACAAATATTAAACTATTATAATTGCATATTACTTACACATACAAAGTCTCAAAGGCAGAAGTGTATTCGAAAGTATCCAGTAACAAACGTGTTTGCATCATTCAACTTACTGCATCATGAGCTTAATCAATGATTATTGTGACCAGTAGGTGTGGCCAAAAACCATTACCACTCTACTTCAACTTAAAGACAGCATTAGTCCATTCCAGATGGTTAGAGTTTTTTACCTACCATTGTTCTCTGTTTGATTAATTTCACTTGCTCAAACGTTTTGTAACATCCCACACAACAAAAGAAAAACTATGTACTGAACAATAATTCCTCCTTATATCGTAATAGCTCAATATCAGCCAAAACTCAAGGCTGCAATATTGGTATCGTATCGAAAATGAAAAAGTTGGGACACCCCGAGTGAGAACTACAACTGTATGTTCACCTCCACTACAAGAAGTGGCACTGTGGGTGCACATCTCTCAGTCATTCTCATTTAGTGTCTTTTGCTTAATGTTACAACTTCATCTTCAACTTAAATCCGGCGTGTGTTCAGATGACAGTGAAATGTAGTAAGCAGAGCTCGGTGATCTTGTTTATGCAGAGACAATGAAAAAGAGGCTGGACTTTTAACGAGAGCATAGCGATGTAATGTGGTAGAGGAGAGCGCTACTGGTGGAGCAAAGAGTGGCGGGAGAAAGGGAGGGTGTCATAACAGAGCGTCGACACCTCTCTTCTCCTTGCAGATCACGCTTGATGTCTCTTGGCCAAAAAAGAGCGGGTCTGGCCTCCATTATCTCTCTCCTCACGCTGCCTCCCTCTAACCCCACCTCCATCAACACAGCATCCCGTACTCTGTGCGCCATCTCCATCATGACACTCTGCCAGTGAGTATGATGATGATTGTAAGCTCCTTTCATCCTTGTGTTATAATGTAATTTATTTGATACAATAAGCATCAAAAGCACAATTATGAACATTTTGTATAGCAGTGTTTCCACTACCATTAAAATACCCCTTCTTTTTTGTGTGTTTATCATAACATACATATTTTAAGGATACTTTCATATAAAACATGTCTCTACATTGTTCTTTTATTAAACAAACTAGTCTTATCATACTATTATATTTATTACCGTATGTGGAGGAGCTAACACATTCATTATAGCATTACAGTCAGATATGTAAACTCAGGGGAAACACTGGTATTGAACCTGGTTGGGTGGTGGACGTCATGAAGCATCACTGAGCTCTTGACAGGAAGTGTGGACCACTTTATTAAAAAGGGGGTGTGTTCATTTCGCTGACCTTCATATCCCTTGGGGGAGGTGTCGCGACTGTGGTGGGACTTGCTCGGCGGTCCTCTCCTTACGTAAGCGCCATGCTGGCTCTCGTATGCGCTGTAGTCGTAGCTGGTCTTGGAGTATTTCTCCAGCTCCTTGGCCAGGTTGGAACGTGGCGTGCTGGTGGGAACGTTGTTCTTGTATCCGTACTGAGGAATTTCCAGCTGCTTGACGAAACACATGGGCCTGCAAGAGAAAACTTTACAATGATGTTCATGCACATGAACCTGGCTATGTATGTGACCTTGTTTAAAAAGGAAGGACTGCATATTGAGTGGGTGAGTGCGGGGGGTACCTGAGGACGCGGTCTGACGTCTGATTGGACTTGATGCCGCTGTCAGTTGGGTGAATCTTCTCATGCACCTTGGCCATCTTCTCTGCAGCAGCGATTGGACAACCCGAAAGACTGGATGGATGAAGGGGGGTGGGCATGGAGCATGGTTAGGTACTGTACCATGCACATGTACTGTACACATGCACGCACACACACACAGACGCACGCACGCACACACACACACACACACACACACACACACACACACACACACACACACACACACACACACACACAAGGTTAACGATTGTTTCTTGTGAACATGCTTGACCTGGTTTACTGACCCAACATCAGGTTATAAAAGCGCTTATTGGACCTTCCTTGTCCTACAGCAGCAGTCACGTGACCCACAAAATGCGTTAATATAGAAAGGATTACTTCAATGCCAACTAGTGACTGACAACAAGAGTCTTCCTAGTGGACTCAATATACAGCACAGGAGCTCATTTGTAGTGAGCAAAGCAGTCCTGCAGTGTGTTTCAACATCTATAGGAGAGTGTGAACATTGTGTGACACATCAGCCACTGCTGCTATGCAGGCGTTTCCATGGCGACTGCAGACATAAAAGCTTGTGTGTGAGCTGCTTGCTAACAGCTGTTAAGCTAGCTAGTGCTTTGTCTCCCTTCTCCCAGTGGGGCTGTGCCATATAACACCCTGTGGGCACATATGTGCACGTATATGACTCTGAGCACCTCCTATGTGTGTGTGTGTGTGTGCGTGTGTGTGTGTGTGCGTGTGTGAGTGTGTGTGTGTTAGGTTTCCCTGTACTGTGGGGACTCACCTCAAGCACATAGCAATTGTCACTCATTATGCATTGTGTATTTATAGCATTGTAGGATAACAACATGTATTGGTGACCTTTACATTAGCTTGCTTAGGTTTAGGTCAAAGTTGTAGTAGACACCATTAGATTCAAGAAAATGTGCGTGTGTTGTCTTGTTTTTCTGTGTCAAAGCTAGCAAACATTCCACCGAAAAGGAAAGGAAATACGGTGTACTGTCTACTGATTCAATCCAACTGCTTCATATTGAATTTTCTATGAAAAAAGATTTTAAAAACTTGGATATTCCAACTAAAAAGAGAAAGCAGCTTTGAGTCAGTCCAATTAGCTTAGGAGGAGTTGTCATGTTCTGTCGTGGGGACTAAAGAAGAAAACGTCGACATCCTCTATCATCATGGAGCTAGCTGTTAGCGGCCGGCTCAGAGGCTGCTCACTCACCTGCGATGCGAGTTCCTGTTGCTATTGACATGGCCGCGTCCAGAGCAGCCAGGAGTTGGGCACTTTAAAACATTTTCGTACATGGCAAGGACTTTTGACACACAGGAGAGGGTGAGAGAGACAACGAGGGTTAGGAGGAGACAGGAAAGTTATCAGGAATCCTGCGACAAAGAGGCGTAGCATGCTGACAGCTGGACGAAGAACCAAATGAGCGACATGATATGCAAGTTAGCGCCTTAGTGTTGTATCTTCTTTTCTTTTCTCACATGCATGGAGATATTGGTGATTCATGCACAACGACAGGGTTCGGTGATTTATACTTTTAAAATTCTTGAAATGGAAGATGATTTACAAATTGCCTTCCTCTTTTTTTGCATTTGCAGAAGCTTCATGAAACTTTCATGACATTTCATGAGAAAGTACTGCAAGCAAAAGTTGTGTTGCAATACAAAGCAGGGGCGCCGCTTGGAAAATATGAAGAGCAGTTTTATCAAAAGCCACTTTACCTTACAGTACATGCTATTGATATATTTGATCCAGAGCCATTTCACTATTTGAAATAGATCTGTTAATGACTTTGTCCTACAATTGGTTAACGTGCGCCTTTTTATCAGCTGCTAGTTCAAGTGTATTGAGGTGTTTAGGATGTGTAATTATTTATGTAGATCAAAGTGCGTCTTCATGCTGTGCGCGCCACCACAAGCAGACATGGAGCAGGAATGATGAAGTGTGAGGAAGAAATCCTGCGGATGGAACGCGATCCATGCTGCACGACAGCATCTCTTACTAAATCTGATTGAAATCAAACATTCTATTCACATTGTAGAAAATACAACACTTGACCATCAGAAATCAAATGATGTCTAATAGGGATGTCCCGATCCAATTTTGATATTGGATATCGGTTCAATATCAGCAAAAAAATGAGTAGGCTACTGGAAGCTAGTAGCTACACAACAGTTAAGCGCATAATAGCAGTGGTATGTCCAGCCTTTTTTTTTCAGGGGTGGCCCCTAGTTCTGTAGGGGTGGCACCCATTTAATCTTTAGTCTACCCCTGAAGCAGCTGTAGCTACTATAGTAGTTTACTACGGTTACCACCACCTAGTATGGAGTGAATCTTCTTGTAAGACATGTGCTGACAATAACACAATTGCAAAGCATTGAGCTTTTACAGTGCGTCAGACAACTTTCATCATTTGGCGCAAAATACAAATACAGTATTTCCTCTTTGTTAATATGAAATTGTAACAGTCTTAAACCTCATTCAAATTCACTCTTTAATTTGCTGGCAACAGAATAATTTTAATTATTGCACAGCGGGCCTTTAACAGTATTTGCACAACAAATAAATTACCTGGACTGAGTAGAACTAGAATCACAGTGGAATAACAAAAGATGACGGGACTGAAATACGTTCAAAACAGATGAATGTGCCTGGTTTTGTGTTGGCAGGCAAACACTTGTGTAAAAAATATAAATTGTAACTAAAAGGACTTCTGTTTAGTGAAGGACGTTGAGAACCAGGCTGCTCATCATTGGTCATCATAAATCAAAAAACGATGCCCGCCACCCGGATATGTGCGTGCCCAATCCGCCAATTAAAGGCCTACTGAAACCCACTACTACCGACCACGCAGTCTGATAGTTTATATATCAATGATGAAATCTTAACATTGCAACACATGCCAATACGGCCGGGTTAACTTATAAAGTGCAATTTTAAATTTCCTGCTAAACTTCCGGTTGAAAACGTCTATGTATGATGACGTATGCGAGTGACGTCAATCGTTGAAACGGAAGTATTCGGACACATTGTATCCAATACAAAAAGCTCGGTTATCATCGCAAAATTCCACAGTATTCTGGACATCTGTGTTGGTGAATCTTTTGCAATTTGATAATGAACAATGAAGACTGCAAAGAAGAAAGCTTTAGGTGGGATCGGTGTATTAGCGGCTGGCTACAGCAACACAACCAGGAGGACTTTGACTTGGATAGCAGACGCGCTATCCGACGCTAGCCACCGACCGCATCTATGATCGGGTGAAGTCCTTCGTCGCTCCGTCGATCGCTGGAACGCAGGTGAGCACGGGTGTTGATGAGCAGATGAGGGCTGGCTGGCGTAGGTGGATAGCTAATGTTTTTAGCATAGCTCTGTGAGGTCCCGTTGCTAAGTTAGCTTCAATGGCGTAGTTAGCAACAGCATTGCTAAGCTTCGCCAGGCTGGAAAGCATTAACCGTGTAGTTACATGTCCATGGTTTAATAGTATTGTTGATTTTCTGTCTATCCTTCCAGTCAGGGATTTATTTCTTTTGTTTCTATCTGCAGTTAAGCCCGATGCTATCACGTTAGCTCCGTAGCTAAAGTGCTTCGCAGATGTATTGTCGTGGAGATAAAAGTCACTGTGAATGGCCATTTCGCGTTCTCGACTCTCATTTTCAAGAGGATATAGTATCCGAAGTGGTTTAAAATACAAATCCGTGATCCACAATAGAAAAAGGAGAGAGTGTGAAATCCAATGAGCCAGCTTGTACCTAAGTTACGGTCAGAGCGAAAAAAGATACGTCCTGCACTGCACTCTAGTCCTTCACTCTGACGTTCCTCATCCACGAATCTTTCATCTTGGCTCAAATGAATGGGGTAATCGTCGCTTTCTCGGTCCGAATCGCTCTCGCTGCTGGTGTAAACAATGGGGAAATGTGAGGAGCCTTTCAACCTGTGACGTCACGCTACTTCCGGTACAGGCAAGGCTTTTTTTATCAGCGACCAAAAGTTGCGAACTTTATTGTCGATGTTCTCTACTAAATCCTTTCAGCAAAAATATGGCAATATCGCAAAATGATCAAGTATGACACATAGAATGGATCTGCTATCCCCGTTTAAATAAAAAAAAATAATTTCAGTAGGCCTTTAAGGTTCCAAGCCAATATGTGCGCACCGGATAAGATTGCCCGCTACTACAATATGTCGACCTCCTTAAAGTTTTGTAATCCATCAGAAATATCTAGCCATCCATCCATTTTCTATCAATGTCCCTCACGCAGCAACTAAAATGCGCCAAACATGTCGAAGTGTGAAGAGTGTTTTGCATATTATCCATCAGGCCGCGTAAAATGTTAAATGGGTATATTTTTTAATTGTGTATGGTACTATTAGACATTTTTTTTATAATGTCCACATAGTTCAGTGGGCAAGTTGTATGTTTTTGTATCACATATTTTAACCTTGTGTGTTGGTTTTTGATTAATCGGACCATGAGGAACGGTTGTCCAAATTAGTACCTATATAATGAGTCTGTGCAAGATATACTCCTGTTATTTACATGAGCAATAATAATTGCGGCGCATCTCACCCATTAGGTGGCATACCAAATTTCAATATCTTTTACTTCATGTTTTAAAAATACATTTTGGACAATCCACGAGCTGTAGTTTGGCAGCTCCTGAATTAAGCAATTCTTTGATGTTCGACTAGATGGAGCCTGAGTGGTACCCATAACAAAGTTTGAAAAACACTGCTTCAAATCGTTCTGTCTCTGAGTGGGGTGGCACCTGGGGGGGCCTATCAGATTCTAGGGGTGGCACGTGCCACCCCAGGCCAGCCCTTAGACACGCCATTGCACAATAGCACACAAGGCATACATAATAAGTGTACTTAATTGAACAACACCGCAGTGTAAAACAGCACATCTGTCAATATAAACAAGTATGAAATGATGATATATTGCATATTACTTACATGTAAGTCTTCAAGGCAGACGTGTATTAGAAAGTATCTAGTAACAAACATGTCATTCCACTTAACTTCCATTCATCCATCCATCCATTTTCTACCGCTTGTCTGTGTCGCGGGGGTGTTGGAGCCTATCCCAGCTGCACTCGGGTGGAAGGCGGGGTACACCCTGGACAAGTCTCCACCTCATCGCAGGGCCAACACAGATAGACCGACAACATTCACACTCACATTCACACACTAGGGCCAATTTAGTGTTGCCAATCAACCTATCCCCAGGTGCATGTCTTTGGAGGTGGGAGGAAGCCGCAGTACCCGGAGGGAACCCACGCAGTCACTGGGAAAACATGTAAACTCCACACAGAAAGACCCCGAGCCCAAGGATTGAACCCAGCACCTATCATTGTTCTCTGTTTGACTAATTTCACTTGATCAATCCTTTTCTAACATTCTGCACTATAAAATAATAGAAGTATGTATGATTCCTGCTGATATTGTATGGGATCAATAGTCATGGCTCCAATATCGGTATCGTATCAGAAGGGAAAAAGATGTATTGGGACACCCCTAATGTCGGAATGGGAAACATGCAGGACAGATGCATGGCGGACAACTTGTACATCCAACAAGTCATTTGAAGTCAGTGACGTTGGAATATTTACACCAGCTACATGGCATGCCTGTGAATATTCTCATTCATCAGGTTATTGTATTCTCTGGGCATTGAGTCGAACACAGCTGGACTGTGGACATTGTCTTAGAAGACATTTGGCTTCTCACCCGAGCAGGCTTAATCAGTTCATGCTCACAGACTTATATAGGACAGCTCTAGTCTGAGCACTTGGTGCAGCATATTTAACTGATGAAGCCTGCTTGGATGAGAGGAGAAACGTCTTCTAAGACAATCTCAACAGTTCAGTTGCGATCGATCCAATGCCCTGAGAGCTACATGGCAGTGACAAAGTAACAACAACAGTGAAAATAATAATGGCTGACTAAAATGACTTGTCAGACTTGCATCCAAGAGGCGGTACTTACTCTCAGGCGGGACACGGTCCTTGTGAGGACATCCAGAGAGGCTGCGGTGATGCGGGTACAGACCAGTCACGTGTCCCGTCCCGTCACAACCGGGCGTCGGGCACTTGCTCTCCTTCTTCTCCCCCCTGGAAGATTCTGGAAATAAACACAGATGATAAGAGAACAAAAGGGATGGGTGTATAGAAATTGTGTGGATGTTGACAAGCTGAACTGAAACGTTTGGAAAGTTTAGGGGAAATTGGGAATTGTTTTGTAAGAAATTTTAAGATCAATAGTTTGGAAAATGTAGAATTTTGATAAAAGTTAAATTTTGTTGTAGAAAATTGTTAATTTGAATGGTAAAGTGATTTGAATTGACTGACAAATGTACAAGTTGATGCATTCAATGTCAATGAGAATGTTGAAGGTGTCCATACAGTAGACAGCCGTCATGAACAAGATAAATATTTTGATGCTGGAATGATTTGATATACTGTATGTAATTGATCTTTATGATGTGTAAATCTTCAATATTCACACAATAACTAAATTAGTTTCTTGGTTTGGTTTAATCTATTGTTGTGTTGCTATTGATTCAGTTCTACTGTATATGTCAGCAGACTGTGCAGGACACAGATGTCAGAAAGTAAATCAGGACAAAAACGTGCTCAGTTGTACTAATACTTGAATAAGTATGTATGTTGTATGCAGAAAAGGAGAAGAGCTGATGGAAATACAAAAAAAGAGTTCAGAGGTCTTTCTGTTTGTTTATTATCCAGTATAAAAATCAATAAAGTGTTATCTACCTTTTGAGTAGAACGCTCTGTGCAAGCCGTCGTGGTGCATTCTGGATCTGCGCTCTTCACCGGTGCTGCTCAGCCTGGGGCTGTGCTCGCCATGGCCGCGATGATGATGATGGTGGCGGTGATGATGATGGTGGTGGTGGTGGTCTCGTCTGGTCTGCTTGTGCTCTGAGACCATGCGGTCCCTCATGACTTTGGCCCTCTCTGATTCCAGGGCGATAGCCTTCTCCAGCAGAGACAGGTTCCCCTTAGCCATGTCGAAGGTGTCGTCCGAGCGGTCGGAAGCTACAGATGTGGTGTCTTCATCGCCCTCCTGGCTGCAGCTGGTGGGATACCCTCGAGACGCTGGGCTCAGCTGCTCCTCCACCCTCATCATGTTCACCATGTCAGAGAAGCTGCGCTCTGAAGGCCTAGAATCTTCCTGCAATCCCTGCTGAAGGCTGTCATACCTGAGAGTACTGAGGAATAAGAATTTTCCATTTGACAATGCTGATCACATGGTCGTGTGCGTACCTGCTGAGGTGAAGCGCCCCCTGCTGGTCCAAGGGGTTATTGAGGTGGTGGTGAAGAGCAGGCCGGTCAGACGGGTGCGTTTCGTTGAGTTTGCGAGCCAGATCGAAGCACTGATTCCTTAGACACTCCAGACTGCTGAGACATACGTCCTCCTCACTCTCCACCGCCAGGACTCCGCCCAACCCGGGCCGCCCATTGATGTGGCTGCCGTCCATCAGGGCACCTTCAGGGTAGCCGTCTTCAGGCAGCATGGCGCCGTGGCCTTGTGCCAGAAGCTTGAGTGAGTCCACCGTCTCCCTGACGACATCGCTGTTCAAGTCGACGCTAAGGTCGGCCTTTCGGTCTCCTTGCTCGCTGGCGTCATCCTCATCTTCGTCCTCGCCGCCGCTGTTGGAGGAGTTGCTGTTCATCTCTGAGTCCGTCATGACCTGGTAGACGGCGTCCTCAGCAATCTTGCCCAGATTGAGCAGAGATTTGGCCACCAGCTCGTCGTAGTTCTCGTAGTCCTCGCAAGGACCGAGACCAGGACCGGGACCGGGACCAGGACCTGGTCCAGGACCAGAACTGGGGGTGCAACTGTTGTTGTCATTCTTATGGACAGCCATAAGTTTTGATTGTCCACTAAGCTGGTAGTCAACTGTCAGGAAGAAACAACACAAAATTAATATTCTGCTTACTTAAAGGTGCTATTTGCAACTTTCTCACAGTAACATTTTTCAAAGCAAAAAATATAACAAGAACACCACTGGTTAGCTTATGTTACCATTAGTGGTTTAACAGAACACATTTGTTTGACAATTGTCTATATTTTTCACAATTGAAAAGTTTATATAATACATTTTTTTACTAGCCGGAATAAAAATTATTGTTGTTTACGGCTGTCACTCACCCGGTCTTGTCAACATGTACGCGCAGGGAGCTTGTGCACACATACAAAAGCAGTCCAAGAGAAGCAACAAACAATTTGCAGTCATGTTGTTGTTATGATAGAAAATTCAATGACAGCTAATGCTAGCTGTCCAAATTGCTAATATTAGCTAACAACATGCTAATACGTGTGCATGTATTACGTACGTATGTAATCACGTCGGAGAAGCCCTGAGATGGCGGGATATACTGTGTAAAATACATGTAATCATTCCATTTAGATGAAGATTCAATCACAATCCTCACAAAGGGTTAAAAAAAAGTTGCCGCAACTATGTCTTTTTTGCCATCTCGGGGATGTCAAAGTCGACCAGCCTCTCGGTCCATGGCCATACTTGTCTACTACCAGGTGAGGGATGCATTAATTATAATCTGGAATTTACTTATGGCACGTTTGAGACGAAGCAGAAGCAGCCGCCGGATAAGTTTGTTAACAACAGCAGCGTAAGCTAGTAGTTAGCCCACTGCTACCAATGCGCCGCTAAAATAGGTTGTCTGCGTTGGCGTTTATAATAACAATATTGCTCATATTTTGTAATCTTTCAAGTCACAACATGTAAATGGAGTATTGTTGGTGGTTTCTGGATGTTTTTAGAGAGTATTATGGGGGCAATAGAGGACCCTCCATCTGTTGACTAAATTTTTTTACGATTTCAAATGCATTAAAAAAGCCAAAAATGCGTTCTTGTATTACATAAGGATTGTGAATGATGAACAGCACATCTCCTTCCAACTTTTGTGTATTTCCAGTATGAATGATCTGATAGTATGGTCAAAGTGCAGAAGCGTTACTCCAGTGATGTGGAATCAACGTAAATTGTCGAAGATATTCGGAGCGAAATCTTCTAAATCACCGCCTGAATTTGTGGCATTTTGTGATGTTTAGACCGTATTTTCACATAATTTGCATATTATAAATACAATTTGATATGGTTTAATGGATACAATGAAACACAATTAAGCATATAAAGTCAACTTGTTTTTCCACTCTACTGGTATTCTAAAGTATTGATGGATTAATTAATAAATAGATAACTGAATGTATGAATAAATTGATGGATGAAAGTACGGATGGATGACTGAATAGATTGTTGAAAGTACAGATGGATAAAATGTATGGATGGATGGATGATGAAAAAATGAGAGTATGGATAAATAAAAGTATGTATGGATGGTTGAAAGAATGGATGAAAGTATGGACTTATGAAAGAATATATGTATGAATGAATGTATGGATAAATGAATATATAAATGTATGAATGTAATGCTGAATGAATGAATGGATTAAATCAGGCTTGTTTAAACTGTGGTACAGTCTACAGCAGGGGTCACCAACCTTTTTGAAACCAAGGGCTACTTCTTGGGTACTGATTAATGCGAAGGGCTACCGGTTAGATACACACTTAAATAAATTGCCAGAAGTAGCCAATTTGCTCAATTTACCTTTAACTCTGTTATTATTAATAATTAATGATATTTATCTTTGTGGAAACACTGATCATCTTAATGATTTCTCACAATAAATATATATAGAAACAGATAAATATCAATATGCAACACTTTATTTTTATATTTTCTCTAAGTGCACATTTTTCAAATTGAACATTTTCAAATGATCACTTCTAAGACAGTCTTGTGAAATCACAATATCCCATTTTAACTAGCTAGCCACTAACATTTTTTAACAAATCATGAATTACTTTGCACCATGTTTGTACAAATAATAACTCATGTAAAATACAAAAGTAAACTCTCAAATTTTTAAATCATGTCACACTTTGAACTGGACACCAAATCTGTTATCTGTTTCTTTGTCAGTTAGTGGGAAGCCTGGCATTGCATGCTGTTAACTAGTGTGTTGTACTCTGGTGTGTAACTTGACACTGCAACTCTGAGTGAGTCTTGCAGATGTGCATCAGTGAGGCGTGTTCTGTGTTTGTTCTTGATGAAGTTCATGTCAGAAAAGGCTGATTCACAAAGATAAGATTTTTCCTCATTGTTTGCGGAACCTTCTTAATCTTTTGGACATATTTTCACAGCAATCTGGCCTTAAGCTTAATTATGATAAATGTAAAATGTTAAGGATCGGAAATCTAAAGGGAACGTCCTTTCGAATGGAATGCAAAGTGCCTGTTTTGTGGACAGATGGACCAGTTAACATACTTGGTGTTGTTGTCCCAGAAAATCTGGAAGATCTAGGCTCAGTAAATTATGATAATCGACTAAGAAAGCTGGACAAAATTATGCAATTATGGAAAGGGAAATCCCTAACCTTGTATGGTAAAATGTCTATTGCCATCTCGTTAATTATTCCTCAATTTATTTATTTGTTTTTGTCATTACCAGCTCCATCACAAAACTTTTTTAAGATTTATGAGCGGAGGGTCTTTTCGATTTTGTCTGGAACGGCAAACCAGAAAAGATTAAAAGAAAGGTTTTGTACAAAGAGTATGAATATGGGGGCCTGAAACTTCTCAACCTTGAAGCTATGTGTCTGTCTTTAAAAGCATCAATTGTTCCAAAGATGTATTTAAACATTGAGTGGTACACAAATGTCCTGTTGGACAAAAAACATGTACTGTATCAAAAGAAATTGTATCCTTTTTTACAAGTGATCCCCTCCCAGAGAGTCTGCTGGGAAACATGGCGGGGTTCATAAAGGAAACAATCCACTCATAGTGGTGTTTTCAATTTTATGTGCCAGAAAAAAGAGACAATATTTTGCAGCAGTTAATATGGATGAACTCTAATATTGTAATAGATGGAAAGCCTTTCTTTTGGAAAAATATGTTTGAAAGAGGAATCATTTTTGTCAATGATATTATCAATGAGAATGGTAAAATTATGAAGTATGATGAATTTAGAGCTATGTATGGTGATGCTTGCTCAAGCTTTTCATTTTATCAACTAACTGGAGTAATTGGGAAAAGATGGAAACAAATAATTAATTATGGAACTACTAAATTATTAGTTTGTAAACCTCTCATAAGAAATTCTAGTTGGCAAAAAGGAACTAAAATAAATAGAAAAATATATAATTTTTATTTAATAAAGAAATCTTTGAAGGCTGCCTCATACAACACAAATGGAAAATGGGAGGACTTTTTTGACTGCCCGTTGCCATGGGATGCCATATTCAAACTAATCTATAAAACCACTATCGATGTGCAAAATCGTTATTTTCAAATTAAAATTATTTATAACTTCTTACCCACAGGGAAAATGTTAAAATTATGGAATATGACAGAGTCAGATGATTGCCGATTTTGTTGTCAGGAGCCTGAATCCACCCTACATTTGTTTTGGTATTGTCATATTGTGTCTTTGTTTTGGGTGGAAGTTGAAAAAATGTGTTTAAGGATTGGTTTGTTTATGAAGCTTAATGTGGTTTCTGTTATTTTAGGAGAGTTCATTGACAATCATGATTTAGTCAATTTAATTATAGTACTCTGTAAAATGTTTATTTTTAAGGCCAAAAACAGATATTCACTTAGTATTACTTTCTTTAAAACATTTATTCAGTATTTTCTAACTTTAGAAAGTTACATGGTTGAAAACGATAATGATGCCAAAACACATTAAAAAAAAGATGAGAAGTCCTCAAAGGCTTATTTTGAAAGTATAATTATGTTTATAGATTATATGATATATGTTGTTGTGTTCCCTAATTTGAGTGACCTGGACATAATCTGGACTGTACATAAATGCTTATTTTGAAAATGTAATTTTGTTTACAAATTATATGCAATCTGTTGTGTTCCCTAATTTGTTTCTGTGTACATGAATGAAGGTGTGTGTTGCTGAGTCCGACTTGGACATTATCTGGACTGGGCCTGGTTTAAAAAACCCTTTAAACAAATCTAATTTCATTGACAACCTGGTCTGTTGAAGATAAGGCCCTTTTTTAAAAAATAAAATAAAATAAGATAAATAAATAAAAAACATTTTCTTGGATAAAAAAGAAAGTAAAACAATATAAAAATAATTACATAAAAAATAGTAATTAATGAAAATGTTAGTGGACCAGCAGCCTATACAATCATGTGTGCTTCAGGGACTGTGTCCCTTGCAGATGTGTTGTCTATGTTGTGGGAACCAGAATATTGGTAGCAGAAAGAAATAACCCCTTTTGTGTGAGTGGGTGTGGATGAGTGTGCATGGGGGAGGTTGTTTGGGTTGATGCACTGATTGAAAGTGTATCTTGTGTTTTTTCTATGTAGATTTAATTTAAAAAAAAAAAAAAAATTTTTTTTTTTTTTTAGAACAGGCCCGCGGGCGACTCATCTGGTCCTTACGGGCGACCTGGTGCCCGCAGGCACCGTGTTGGTGACCCCTGGTCTAGAGGTACACAAAAAAAATCACTTGATTAAAGTACAGTGTGTTATTTTCCTATATTCAAACTGTTTGTAATGTTAACGTGGCCAGAAATATTAAATATACTTGTTAAATGTTTCTAATGAATACTTAGGCCTACTACTCTAATGTATTTTAATTAAGTTAAAGTTAAAGTTAAAAGTACCAATGATTGTCACACTCCTACCCACTTCTCCAAAGTGGGCTGGCTCAGGGTGGAGGACAGAGTAAAACAACTTGCACTGAGTCTAGTCCGAAGTACATGTCAAACTACTTCCTTAACGTAAATGACCGCCATAACCACAACACCAGGGGGAGCTCCACTAACCACGTTAAACCCAGATTCCGAACTAACAAAGGTTTTAACTCGTTCTCTTTCTATGCCACATCAATGTGGAATGCGCTCCCAACAGGTATAAAAGAAAGGGCATCTCTACCCTCCTTCAAAACCGCAATAAAAGTTCATCTCCAGGCAGCTACAACCCTAAACTAACACCCTCCCCGGATTGTTAATAATCAAATGTAAACAATCAAATGTAGATACTTTTTCTTATGCCTTCTGATCTCTCTCTCTCTCTCTCTATGTCCACTACTTGCTGTCCATATCCTACCAAGTCAGGCCTACACTGTTCCAATATCCTTTTCTCTGTTCTCAATTGTTGATGTCTCATGATAACAACCAAACCTACCCCCCCCCCCTCCACACCCCGGATTGTAAATAATGTAAATAATTCAATGTGATTATCTTGTGTGATGACTGTATTATGATGATAGTATATATCTGATAGTATATATCTGTATCATGAATCAATTTAAGTGAACCCAGACTTAAACAAGTTGAAAAACTTATTCGGGTGTTACCATTTAGTGGTCAATTGTACGGAATATGTACTTCACTGTTCAACCTACTAATAAAAGTTTCAATCAATCAATCAAAAACACACACTAGGTGCGGTGAAATTTGTCCTCTGCATTTGACCAATCCCCTTGTTCACCCCCTGGGAGGTGAGGGGAGCAGTGTGCAGCAGCGGTGGCCGCGCCCGGGAATCTTTTTTGGTGATTTAACCACCAATTCCAGCCCTTGATGGAGGTAATGGGTCCCATTTTTATAGTCTTTGGTATGACTCGGGCGGGGTTTGAACTCACAACCTACCGATCTCAGGGCGGACACTCTAACCACAAGGCCACTGAGTAGGCTATGTAGGTCATTATGGTGGTACAAGGAGAGACAAGTTTTTTTCTGAGGTGGAACTTTGTGAAAAAAGTTTAGAAACCACTGGATTTAAGTATTGATGGAGGAATGGATGTATGAAATTATGGATGAATGAATGCATGTATGAAAGTAAGGATACAAAAATAAATGTATGAACGTGTTGATGGAGGAAGGCTCTACAGTAGGAAAGTAAGGATACATTAATGGATGAAAATATGGTTGGATGAGAAAATAAACTCACACTGCGGCTGATGATGATGATGGTCCTCATATTCTTCCTCATCTTCTTCATCCATCCCCACCTCCATGGCATTCTCTTCTTCCATTGTTGTGTCCGCCCTCTCCTCCTCCTCCTCTTCCTCAGGCTGCTCTTCGTACTCTGAGAACTCTTCCTCCTCTAACCTTTCACCTTCATCCTCCTCCTCCATTAATTCCTCTTGCTCCCTCCCCTCCACCAATCCTTGGTTCTCATAGCTGTGGTACGAAGAAGCCTCTTCCTCCTCCTCCGCAGGGCAGGAGGTGATGAAGGACCTCCTCTTGGCAGGTGGCTCCAGTGGCTGTCTTTCCAGAACCTTCCTCTTTCTGGCCAACGGGCAGCCGTACACACTGGGGAAGTACAGGACGTCACATGTCATACTGGCGGCCATGTTGGCTCTTCATGAAAATACATCAACTTATTTAATGTGTAAAGGTCAAAGGTCAAGTGTGCAGGTGGTGAGGAAGATAATCCTCTTGAAAAATACTATTTTAAGCACACAAATCCTATAATAGTCATGAAGTGATGGGAGAATTCAGCTTTAAATGCTGAAAATATTTTCAGTAGTTGCAGACTCTGATGTGATTTTAGGAAGCAATTAGTCCTTTTTCATTTCAAATACTTTATGTTGTGTCTGGGACGCACATAAACGTGTGTCATCTAAACATGCACACCTCATAACTTTTGAACATTTTAACAGTTAATCTAATGACAATATATACTGAACCAAATTGTAAATGCAACATTTTGGTTTTGGCTTCCATTTTTCATGTGTTGAACTCAAAGATCTAAAACTTTTACTATCAACACAAAAGACCTATCCCTCTCCAATATTGTTCACAAATCTGTCTAAATCTGTGTTAGTGAGCACTTCTTTGCCAAAATAATCAATCTTACCTCACAGGTGTGGCATATCAAGATGCTGATTAAACAGCATGATTATTGCACAGGTGTGCCTTAGGCTGCCCATAATAAAAGGGCTTTCTGAAATGTGAATTTTTTCTTGATTGGAGGTCTGGGAGGTTCAGAAAAGCAGTCAGTATCTGGTGTGACTATGATTTGCCCCACGCAGTGCAAGACAACTCCTTCACATTATGTCGATCAGGTTGTTGATTGTGGCCTGTAGAATGTTGGTCCACTCCTCTTCAATGGCTGTGCGAAGTGGAACTGGAACTTGCTGTTGTATACGGCGATCCACAGCCTCCCTAACATGCTCAATGGGTGACATGTCCAGTGAGTATGCTGGCCATGCAAGAACTGGGATGTTTTCAGCTTCCAGGAATTGTGTACAGATCCTTGCAATATGGGGCCATGCATTGTCATGCTGCGTGAGGTGATGGTCTTGGGTGAATGGCACAACAATGTGCCCCAGAATCTCGTCACGGTATCTCTGTGCATTCAAAATGCTATCAATAAAATGCACTTGCGTTAGTTGTCCATAATATACGCCTGCCCATACCATAACCCCAGCCCCACCATGGGCCACTCGATTCACAATATAGACATCAGCAAACCGCTGTCCCACATGATGCCACACACGCTGACTGCCATCTACCCTGAACAGTGAAAACCGGGATTCATCCATAAAGAAAACACCTCTCCAACATGCCAGACGCCATCGAATGTGAGCATTTGAATACTCAACTTAGTTACGATGAATTGCAGTCAGGTCGAGACCCTGATGAGGACGACGAGCATGCTTCCCTGAGACGGTTTCTCAGAGTTTGTGCAGAAATTATTTGAGTATGCAAACCAATTGTTGCAGCAGCTGTTCAGGTGGCTGGTCTCAGACCATCATGGAGGTGCACCTGCTGGATGTGGAGGTCCTGGGCTGGTGTGGTTACACATGGTTTGCGGTTGTGAGGCCGGTTGGATGTACTGCCAAATTCTCTGAAACGCCTTTGGAGATGGCTTATAGTAGAGAAATTAACATTTAATTCACTGGAAACAGTTCTGGTGGACATTCCTGCAGTCAGAATGCCAACTGCATGCTACCTCAAAACTTGTGACATCTGTGTGATAAACCTGTACATTTCAGACTGGCCTTTTATTGTGGGCAGCCTAATGCAGGCCTGTGCAATAATCATGCTGTTTAATCAGCATTTTGATATGCCACACCTGTGAGGTGGGATGGATTATCTTGCCGAAGAAGAAACGGTCACTAACACAGATTTAGACAGATTTGTGAACAATTTATGATGCGGACATGTCATTTTCCACCTTTGCTATGATGATACAGTACAATAATAAACAAATACTTACACTAATATCTCTCTGAAATGTACAAACGTTAACATTACTTATTTTATATTGAAGCTCATTAGCTTTTGTATCAAATGAAATGGCCAGGAAGTGTTTTCAACACCTGCTGTAAGTGTCCATGTTTGTACTTGTGAATAATAACAGAGTCAATGAAACATGCATGTCTGTGTGTGTGTGTGTGTGTGTGCATGCGTTTGCGTGTCTGTCTGTGCGCACGCGCACACACTTGACCTTGGCCACCTCACTGTCTCCCGCCAATTAAAATTCCAGCAGTAATTAAAGCAATCAGAAACGAGGGAATGCTGCAAGGGCGAGCGACTGTGCATTGGTAATTATGTGCAGAGTGTGTGTGTGTTGGGAGGGTGGTGATGAATTTCTCACGCAATGCTTTGTGATTGATTATGTTGTACTGAATTGGATCATCATGTGTTGTTATGAACAGATGCTAACAGGCTATGCTAGTGAAACAAAAACACAATTGATTCAGTCGTGCTATAATAATAGTAGCTAATGTAGCCAGGAGGCACTAGCTTCTTTACACGCACACACACACACATACGATCGCAGAGGATATTTACAATCAATTTAGCAACTCTGTTTCTATGGTTACGTGCTATTGATATAAACCTAACAACTGCATCAAACACCTGGTCTCATCTGCCTCCTGCGTCCTCACTCTTCATTCTTGCATTTTTTATGTGAGGAATAGGATATACAGGTATACTAATTGTGGTTTAAATTGTGACAGCAGAGCATGCACGAGGTGACTGAGGATATCAGTCTCAGCAGCATCATTACACAGATGCAGGCTGAGGTTAGACGGGATAGGATCATCGCCCCCGGCAACGCCACGTACAAACACTCATCACCGTGGCAACACTTGTGTGCCAAAAGGGGGTGAGGGTGTGTATGGATGGGGGAATGCAGGAGAGATTGGAAGGTGCGCAATGTGGGCGACACCATATTCCCGTCCTATCCTCACCGTTGCCATGGCAGAGGGGCCACATCCCTCCCGGTCCTCACACTGCAGCATGCACACGGCGCTGTCGCCATGGCGACATCCTCCAGAGAGCAATAGAACTAAAGAGAGACAGCCAAATGTAGACAAGAGAAAGAACCTCACCCGTCCTCCGCCAACTCATTCAAAGAGAGACAACTTTCTCATGAGACAAGATTCACTACTAACTCTCACCAACATAGAATGTTCTTGTAAATGGACCTTCTTTACTTTTAATTTCAAAGTTCTGGTTCATATCAGAGTTCTGGTTTTGGACTTTGTATGAGCATCCTGAGCCACCCTATGACAGTCACTATGGTACTCTGGCAGCCATCTATCATCCTGCCCTTCGTCTCTACCCAACACTAGCCAAAACATCTACCACATGTTTCCTGAGCTGTACATCCTCTGCAGTGCAAAAACACACAGGTTGACTAAACTATGCAAGTCTTACCTGCGGTGCCGGGCGTACTTGCCACTGACGTGTCCTGAACCGTCGCAACCTGCCGTTGGGCAGCTGAGGAGAAAGTAAACACACACACAGACATGATGCAACATTCCACATGGATACCATTTTGGTGCATTCTGAATGACAAATTATCGTTGTGTACTTTATCATACTGAGTGTGTGTGTAGTGTGTGTGTGTGCACATATGGCTCGGGTGCTGCAGCCCTTTTCATGACTCAAGAGCATGCACGTCCAAGACAGCTCACATCACACACCCAATAAAATGAGTCTAAGTCAAACCTGCTGCATGCATTCTTATTTGCACTGCGGTAGTGTCTCAATTTGAGTACTTGTGTCTATTGAGTGCATACTGTAAGTGCGTTCACACCGCGAAGTACGGCAAAATGTTGTACACTGTCAGTACTCGGAAGTTGCATCCGTACACTGTCAGTACTCGGATGTTGCATCCAAAACACTAAAGTGGGGAGTGTGCAGTGAGGACACTTACAACCCTCAACAGTCGTCATCTTGGCAACATAGCAGTAGGAAATTGACAAAGCGCAAATAATGGTGGGTGAGGAGCAACCCAAAGTGATGGAAAGTAGTAACCAAAGAAGAAGGTAAATATGTGATGGCCAAAGACTGTACACTGTCAACATTCACACACCTATGAACTAAGTATAAATATATACTGTATATACTAAGTATATATACTAAGGGACCGATTTACTAAGATCTGAATACCACGTGCTAAACCGCATGTGCAATCTATAAAATATTGTGTACTATTAGTGGCCGTGTTGCGTCCAATCTACTAACATTGCACATGCTATTCATAAATGGTGCAGACCGCCTTATTTAAATGAGGTTTTTGAGTGTACTATGTAGCTTTAATCATGGAGACATTGGAACATGAACTGCACATTCATGTTATCATGCTCCTACCTATGGCCTGTTGCTATCAAACAGCAGCAGACATGTACCACTTTTTATGGGCATTTTAGAAGAAGTCCAGTACATCCACAATGTAACCCACATTTTTGTGCGCTGCAGAGGCGCTGCAAAGACACTTGTTCCCCTCCACCGCACCTTTTTCCTTTGTGAAGATTATGAGTCATTCTTCACCTAAACGGGAATTTATGAACATCCTAGCAGTCGGCATCCTAATGACAGCAGACATTGTACAGTAGGTGATGTTGTATTTGTTTGTTCGCTCTCATGAAGTCTGCAGTGAGTAATAATCAGTGGTAGAGAAAATAAAGCAAATGTTGCAATGCATTTTTGAAATTAATGCCTCCTCGTATACTTAAAATCATCAAAATACATAAATATTAAATGTTATTATAAATGTGCCCGTTATTAGATTACGTATATACTTACATAATGTGTACAAAACCTCAATGGAGGTGATAGGACTAAGTATTTTTAATAATATATATTCTATGTGAAAAAAATTAACGTCATTAATAGTACTAAATACTAAAGGACACCAAAACGCATCAGCCCCTTAAAAGGGTCATATCATGATTTTTTTTCTATTTTTACACTTCATTTTGGTCCACAGAACATGTAATGATGATTCTTTGGTAAAAATGTTTCATAGATTTTACAGTAAAGACCTTTCTTTAGGCCAATTTCTCTAAAAACAGTTTGTTATGAGAGGCGGAGTTGTTCGACAAAAATTAAGCCCTCCTAACCACACCCCCTCACGCTGACTACGCTTTGGTCAGCTATATTTGGTAGTTGTTGTTTTTAATACCCACCAGCCATTTAATTTTTATTTGACTGTCACCACAACACAACATCCCAGATAAGTTACAAGTAAGGCAATTTATACTTCAGATGAGGCTAAAAGTTTGTGTTGTGACTTTTGCTGGTTAAAGCAAACAAACAACAGCATATTCTTCTTCATTGAATTTTATCGTCGACAGATTAAAAAAATTAAAATAGGCTGACTCGCTCAAAGATATTTAGGTACATTTCTACCACAACAGATAATCTGCTCATGTCACACTTCAACAAAATTCTAAACGGACCGTTTGTAAGAAGTTTGAAGGAAGGCAAGATGGTTTTATAAATATCTTTGCAATTTTGGGGTTTTGCTTAATAGGTCCCCTTTAAGTCCTCTAGCAGCTATAACATTATAAAATTATGTTGCTGAATACACAATATGGCTACTATTTTATATTTCTGACCATTCAAAATGTTGACACACACATGTAGGATTCTCGCCTGTCCATTGTCTGAGCACTGATCCTGCAGCTGTGTGTGTCAGATTGCATGTCCTTCTCATGTGTGCTAAATAAAACGCAAAATAGTGCTCCCAAAACGGTGAGGATTGTTGATAAATCACATTGCGCGTGATAAATAATTATAATTGCATCTTTTCCTCCCAGTATTGTGGCCGTTTTGATGATTAGCATATATTTTGCGTATTCATGGATTGCCCGCCTTATTCTGCTCACTTAACAGACACAATCCACTTTGCATACATTAAGTAGATCAGCTTTGCGGGTTCTATCAGGTTTGCACAAGTTTTAGTCCACGCAAACCTTTAGTAAATCAGGCCCTAAGTGTACTTATTGAAGTGCACTGCCCCAAGTATTCCATTTGAAACACAGCCCTGGACTTCACTCACCCACACACATACGCACGCACAAACGTTGTACAACAAAATGACTGTTTGAAGTGCTCAACCTAACAGCAGCACACTGAACAAGTTGCCAGCCATGAGTCACTGAATGTCACAAAGGTCACATACCTGAATAAGTCCTGTGGCACGGCGTCCACGACAGCTTCACACAACAAGACAAAATCTGTCAACAACTACTGTGTACAGAAGTAACCATCAAGAAGAAGTGAAGAGAAGTAAAAAGGAGCAGGAAGACAGAAGAGGAAGAAGTAGGTTGCTAAAAAACTTGAAGAAGAGGTTCACACCTCGCACTCCTTTGGATCGTGTTCGATGCCGTTTCTCTGCTGCATTCACCTCCATCTGGACAGGAAATCATGTCACAACATTGTGATTATTTATAATGACGATGATGATTATGATGATGAAGAGCATACCTGGTTGGACCACCTTGATCTGGATGAAAAGCTTTGCAGTGTGTGGATGGCAGGTAGCTTCAGATGTTCATCTTGCTCATCTTCTACAACACAAACACCAAAAAGGTCAGGCCATCAGATGCTGCTGGTCACATGATCAACCTGGTGACCAGGAGACACATGCAGGCGTTTACATAGCCTCTCTTTCTTTACTTAGTCTCCATAAGAAGAGTATTAAACACGAGTAGCAGACCGAAGCCTGCTATCTCCTTTCATACAGAAAACCTTGAAGTAGAAGAAGGACGATAAGAAAAGGTAATAGGAGAAGAAGAAAAACAGTCTAACCTCATTGGATTTGTTACAAGATTATTGTAAGATATGTCATGAATATTTACTAAAAACAATTTAAAAAAGAAGAAAAATAAAAAGAACAAAACAAATGAGAGAGACCAGAAAAAGAAATAATAACGAGACAAATAAAAAGCCAAAAAGGATAAAAAAGAAGAAAAATTTAGACAAAGAAGAGGCAGAACAAAAAGAAGCAGAAAAAGAAAAAAAAAGAAAAAGAAGAAGAAAAGAGTAAGGAAGAAGAAGGGGAAAAAGAGGAGAACAAGAAAGACAATGATAAAAGGAAGAAAGAGAAAAAGGACAAGAAAAGACAAGAAAAATGAGAAGATGAAGAAAATGAAAAAAGAAGTAAAAAAGAACACAAATAAGGAGAAGAAAGACAAGAAAAAGGACAAAACAAGAAAAGGGAGAAGAAAGACAAAGCGAAAAAGAAGATGAAGAAGAAAAGAAAACAAAAAAGAAAAAGAATTGATGCAGACTGCAGTGCAGCAGTGCTAATAGAAATGTAAATTCTCGCACATGTTCCGCTTCAACGACATGGCCAACCTGAGTTCATCTGAGGCCATAGCGTCACTGAGCGTGCTCCGACATCACAGTCACCACCACCTTCCTCCTCTTACCCCATGAGAAGAAACCCCTCTCATTGAAGCTGTACCACTTAACATGATGCATAAACTCTGAGTGTGTGCGTGTGTGTGTATCAATTCATCAAATTTACACACATTTTATTACTATAGCGCGAAATCACAACAGAAGGGATCTGAAGACACTTTACACATGGGGCAGGTTGAGAACGAGAACGTTGTCACACATTCAAGAGAACCAACTGAACCACACATGAGCAAACACTTGGCGTGTTGGTGATTACTTTCAGTAAGTTTTCAAGGGAAAGTTGTCAGTAGATGTATTTTGTCGAGCTCATCTTATGAAAACAATCTAGTCACAAATAAACCTGCAGCACAATTACTTGGTTAACAACATCTTGTCTTTGTAGATCTTATTTCCAATTTTTGTAAAGCAGAAAAGAGCTTTGTGTGTGTGTGTGTGTGTGTGTCCCCTATATGTGCGCAGAGTGTGGTGTGAAGAGGAGTCTCATACTGTTTAGTATTCAGACTGACACTCAGCCTGTCTGCTACAGTCTGATGCAGAGCTCCTACACACACACACACACACACACACACACACACACACACACACACACACACACACACACACACACACACACACACACACAAACACACACACTGACAAACGAGTCTATGTACACACATATGCGCACAGGGGCACACATGCACACACACATGCACATCATCATCTATATGGACTTTACATGTGGTCTATGTTTGCACACACTTTCAGCTGTCAATCAAACACAGCCTGAAGCATCAGCCCTGTTGCTATGGCTACCTGTCATTTACCATACCTTATGTGCACTCCCACCAGACGACCACTAACATGTAAAAGTGACAACAGGTCATGTGACTGGTCCAAGACACACACGCACACACACACGCACACACACACGCACACACACACACACGCACACGCACACACACACGCACGCACACACAGACACACACACAGACACACACACACACACACAGAGGAAAATCTGTTTGATGCTAGCAGACATATTGACAAACAATGTGGTGTGCAACGCGAAGCCACAGCGACAAAACTAAATAACCAAACTCTTGTTATTTTTTGGCTGTGTGTGTGAAGGATGATGATTTCTGTTATTGTGGACACTGTCGGCTAAAGTCATAGAATATTTCCAAGCGTACTAGGAAGACTTATGTTGATGTACTCTACAGTACCAAAACAATGTCCTCCTATATAGGTAAACAACTGTGACCTTTGGAGCCTCTACTGTCCAGCAAATATTATAATTGTACATGCAAATATGGCCAATAAATGAGTGCATGTGCCTAAATGTCACCATTGACCTCTATTGAAAACTGTGATCAACTTTAATTTTAGTTAAGTGATCAATTAGTGCTACTGAACATCAGCACATGATGACAATACTACTACATTATCACCGTCCTTTTCAACCTCTCCTTGGCACAGGCACTCATCCCACCCTGCCCTTAAATCCGCCACAATTATCCCGGTACCCAAGAAAGCTGCCACAAACAACCTCAATGACTATCGCCCAGTAGCACTCACACCTGTCATCATGAAGTGCTTCGAGAGGCTGGTCCTACACCACATTCAAGCCTGCCTCCCCCCCACCCTAGACCCACAGCAGTTTGCCTACCGGGCTAACAGATCCACGGACGACGCCATAACCATGGCTCTCCACTCGGCACTGAGCCACCTAGAACACCGGGGGAGCTATGTCAGGATGCTTTTCATCGACTATAGCTCCGCCTTCAATACCATCATTCCAGACATCCTGGTCACCAAACTGCTGGACTTAGGCCTCCCCACACCCACCTGTTTTTGGATTAAGGACTTCCTGACCAACCGACCTCAGACAGTGAAACTCGGCCCCCATCTCTCCTCCTCCTCAACGTCGTCTCTCCACAGGGCTGTGTGCTGAGCCCTTTGCTGTATTCCCTCTACACCCATGACTGTAGTCCAGCCCACCCGGAGAACACCATAATCAAATTCGCTAATGACACAACGGTGGTGGGTCCCATTACATGGGGGGATGAGTCTGCATACAGAGATGAGGTCCTGAAACTATCAGCGTGGTGTTCAGTGAATAATCTGGCACTGAACACAACAAAAACCAAGGAACTCATCTTTGACTTCAGGAAAAACACTGCAGACCCCGCCCCCCTCTACATCAACGGCGAGGAGGTGGAGCGAGTCAGCTCCTTCAAGTTCCTCGGCACCCTCATATCTACTGACCTCTCCTGGACCCAAAATACAACTGCGGTCATCCGGAAGGCCCAGCGGAGACTCCACTTCCTGAAGGTGCTGAGGAAGAACAGACTGGAGAGGCAGTTGATGGTGACCTTCTACCGCTCGGCTGTCGAGAGCCTGCTGACGTACTGCATAACAGTGTGGTACGCCAGATGCACTGAAGCAGACAAACAGGCGATTCAGAGGGTCATAAAGTCTGCACAAAAAACATCGGCTGCCCCCTCCCCTCCCTGAAGGATTTACACAACTCCCGCTGCCTCAACAGAGCAAAAAGCATTACCAAGGACAGCACACACCCTGGTTTCCACCTGTTCGACCTGCTACCATCGGGCAGGCGCTACAGGTGCATCAGAGCCAGAACAAACAGGCTCATAGAAAGCTTCTTTCCCAGAGCTGTCACCATCTTGAACTCTAACTTATAATAACAATTCACCCCTATACAATATCCTACCCTAATACCCTACTGTGCAATATTAGCCTTCGAGTGCAATACGTCCGACACTGATTGTTATTTATTACTCCGGTACTCTTGTCTTGTTCTGTATATTGTACAGTATTTTGTATTTCTATAGTGTTTTGTATATTGTACAGGATTGCTTATTATTCTTATTGGATAGTAGTCTGTTTATTTCAATTGTTAGTTTTTTTCTTTATTGCCTGTTGTGTAATTTATTTTATTTGATTATTTATTTATTTTTACCCCATATTTGTTCCCACTACCGCACCTTAAATTGGAGTCCTTAACCTCGTTATATGCATATATAATGACAATAAAGTCCATTCTATTCTTCTATTCTATTCTACAATATAACTTCCACACTGCATGAATATACACTCACTGGACACTTCATTAGGTACAGGTCTAAGGAGATCACATATCCAAGCAATGTCTGTAATCTTTGTACAGATTGTTCTAGGTCATTATATTGTGTACCTAATCAAGTGTCCAGAAAGGTACAGGCAGACCTGAGGTAAGTGGTGTAGTGTCACATGCACACATAATAAATGCTGCTTATGTGAGTGTCATGAACATAAGTATGCAAAAAGTATTGTCAGGTCGCACACAATACAGGAATGTCGCTGAGTGAAGATGATCAACTCACCACAGAGGAAGGAATGAGAACAGAGATGAGAAAAAGTGTCTCAGCCTGGAAGATGAAGGAGGCGCGTACACGCCGCTGTGCACACGGCAGCCTCCGAGATAACTGCCACACACACACACGCCATGCACACACACACACACACACGCATGCAGAGGTGCGGCTGACTGCAGGCGGGAAGGAGGAATGTGTGTGGAATGACGAGGTGAGGAGGCGAGGGGCGCGTGCACGTGAGGGAATGATGACAGCAAGGCAAACATACTGGAATAGCGACAATGGCGACTCTCTCCTCCGCTCTTCTTCTTCTCCGTGATGGGGAATGTGTCCTCTGTGTCTCTCTACCTGCTCTCTCTCTCTCTCTCTCTCTTCCGTCGCGCTATCTGTCCATGCCTTCACTGGAGGGAGGAGAGAGAAGATGAAGGGGAGGAGAGGGAAGGGGGAGCCAGACAGACACAGAGAGGGGGAGGAAAAGGAGGAGGAGAATAACGATGATGAAGATGGTAGAATCAGACACTGCAGTAGCAGCAGCAGAAGAAGAAGAAGAAGAAGAAGAAGAAGAAGAAGAAGAAGGTTTAGCTCCCTTGCGTGCTCTTCTTCATCCTCCTTTCGTTTTGAGTTGCGGGGGCGCGCACGCAAGCGGCGCCTGCAGGACACACGGCGGGGGCGCGCATGCTCATCTGTCTCCCTCTCTGTGCTCCCAGCGTGTGCACGTACGTGCACAGTACTGCTAGTGCACCAGCCTCCCAGTGGGAACAAAGAACTACTTTTTGGTCAGTTTTAGGATTGATAGTGGGACCAATTAGATCCCTGAAAGTACATTCAAGGACAGAGGTGAGAGCACCAGTAAAGATGACCGTGTTAATTAGTTTCTTTCATGTCTTTGGCCCTAACGATAAACATGTTTTGTTAAGTTGAGCCGAGTTTACATGAGCAACCATTTAAATGACAGAGACATAGAAAAACTCCAAAAGAGCAAAAAAGTCCAGCATGGTACAAATGGCACAAGTGTGCACACCCACGCTGTGGGGTGGTCATCCGCCTTGACAGATGATTAAAAAACTGAGGAGAAGCTTATAGAGAACAGAGAAAGAGAGAGAGAAAGAAGAGAGAATAACTTTCTCAAGACCGGTATTAGTGCTCTGGTCGCCTCCTCTTCCTTCACTTACACGCTTTCTCTTTTCCTCTCCTTGGCGTTCCCATCTTTCCTCTGACGGCAGCCAGGAGTGATCTGAGGACAGAGAGAGAGAGAGGTTGATAGAGCGAGCTTCAGGAGACCACACTGACCCACTTAAATAAAACATGGATTTGGTTCCTCGTTGCACTTTTCACATCATGGTCAAAAAGGTTGAAGAAGATGAGGTGTAAGTATTAGTCCAACAAAACATCATTAGCATCACTGTCCTTGCCGTGATGCTGGCAGACAACGGTTAAATATAAGCGCCAGTTTGAAAACTATGCTGCCCCCTGCTGGCCGTGTTAAAGCTTTTTAGTATTTCAAATATTACACAACTCTACTTTTATTCCTGCCCAAAACAACACATCAGTGATTTAACTGTAAAAAATGACTCAGTCTCGTTGTTATTATCTGGACGGTTATCTCCAAGCACGCAGACACTTAATCACATGAGTGTGCACGCCTGCAGTACTGTCGGTGTGTGCTGCTAATAAGTTGTTTTAACAGCCTGCAGCCTCCAGGGGGACAAAGTCAAAATTACTGTGGGGGCCAGATAAGAGCGCGAAGATGGCTGCTGCAGACTGCTCCCCCGGCAGTGTGCATGGGCGGTGAGCGCTGCACTTTGCCCTGATAGATCTCTCCAGATGGCGCTGGAGAATGCCAGCGTCTGACTTTTTTTTCTTCCAATTTACAAATGAAATCATATATGCACAAACACAACTGACCAACTTTCATTGTACTCGCCATTTTGAAAAACACCTTCTCGACTGCACCAACAGCCATCTTGTCTTAGCAAACTGCACATAGCGGGTTTTATTGCCTCACATTGTCAAAACAGCTACCATGTCATGAGAGACATGATAGTTAGGCTAAATCACATTTAATTTACAACATGAGAGTAAACTTGTGTTGAGACATTTTGCAAATGACATAACAATAGTAGTAATAGTAACCTGAGAACTACAAGAATACTGGTCCTTAATCATGATATGACAGCCATGATAACAAACCACAACTCTGACAGGAGAGCCTCGAGAGTCAAACATGCCATGAGAACACTAAAAGGCAAACCTGAAGTGAGAGCCATGAGAATTTAAATCATGCCATGGGAACCATAAGAGTACTTATCCTCAATAATGACATTAGCACCATGAGAACCGACCATTTTTTTTTTTCATTCATTACCCTGCCTTCCGCCCAAGTGCAACTGGCATAGGCTCCGGGCCTTCCTCCTGCAAGAGAGGCAAGAGCAGGGGTGTCAACCCTGTTTTCATTGAGGGCCACATCGCAGTTATGGCTGCCATCAGACGGCCGCATATAACAGCGAATAATGTAAAACTTTGCCTAAGCATTATTACACTTTTTTTTCTTTTTCCGTACACTGTAAAAAAAATTTTTTTTACAGTATACAACTGGCAACTCAGTCACCAGAATTTACTGTAAAATAAAATAAATAAAAAAAATATATACAGTATATATATTCTTTTTTTTTTTTTTTTTTTACAATATATTATTGTAAATGTAAAAACAGTACCACTGTTTTATTTATGCAAAAAATGAGCAGCGTAAATTCCAGAATGTTACTGTACAATTTATGTTTTTTTTTTTTTTTTACAACAACATATAACTATAAATTGAAAAAACAGTACCTCTGTTTTTTTGATACTGGCAACTGAGTTGCCAGTTTTTTGCTGTGAAGAATATAGTACAATTTTTTCCATTTACAGTAATACCACATAAAAACAACCATATATTTTACAGTAAAAAAATAGCAGTTCAGTCGACAAAATTTTACTGTAGAAAACAGTGGCAGTTTTTCCAATTTAAAAATACCGTAAATGTTATTGTAAAATCTATTGTCATTTTACAGTGTAGAATTTGATGGATAACTTGCTTTGGAATCAAAAGACAAGCATATATTTAAGTATTTATTTTTATTTTGAAACAAAAGTTGTTTGGAATTTACGATAGTGTAATATTTGTTGAAAAATTGGACACTATTAAAGGTTAAAAAGGTATGCAATTTCATGCAGTACATATATTTATTCTGTAAAAGTGGAAAAAACAAATACATTTAGTGAGGAAATATAAGATACTATATTGACACAAATTATTTCCAGATGATCGCGGGCCATTTACAATGATGTGGCGGGCCAGATATGGACCCCAAGCCTTGAGTTTGACACCTGTGCTATAGAGTGCCATGAGAATCAACCAAGACTCCTACATGAGAACCATGATAATCAATTGCAATCATGCCAAGGCAATGAGCCATTTCATGAGCCATTAGAATCAACTGCATTCTTAACATGAGAGCCAAGAGGGTCAATTATGCCCTGAGAACTAGGAAAGGCAAAATTGTGATAAGAGCCATGAAAACAAAGTTTAGTAAATTCCTCATTGTTGATATTTACTGTATTGGAATTTATGATGATGTCATCACACTGCACACTGTCATTGGATGTTTGAATGAATATAATATAATTGAAATTGAGATTAAAATAAAAAGAATGAACAGAATAGCATAGAACTGAAGAGAATATAAATCAATAGAATATAAATCAATAGAATAGATATAAATGGAAATCCATTGAGAGAAGTCAAGTGTTGACAAAGTTCAAACACTTCACCTGTTGTCACTTTGAAAAGGAAGGTAATCAGTGGGAGTAGACATCAAGGTGGGAAGATGAGCTATGGAACATCACACAACACAACACCTGTCTATGATCAACACAAATATGTCACAATGTTACACGAGATGATACACAACATACCGTGATTCTTTTTGTATGCTGGCGACACACAAATGGACTGGTGTGTCTGTGATGCTATGTGTGTGTGTGTGTGTGTGTGTGTGTGTGTGTGTGTGTGTAACATTAGCAGCAAGAGAGATCTTTATTTTACTTCACTCTCCCTCAATTTTAAACACATAAGTGACTGCACACATTATCATCATCATCATCATCATGATTATCATAGCCTCATACCTCACAGAACCTCACTGCGCACACACATACACGTACACACACACACCCACATCCGCACTCACGCACGCACGCACGCACGCACGCACGCACACACACACACACCCACACACACACACACACGCACACACACACACACAGGGCGGGGGTATGAAAAAATAAAAAAATACAATCATGCGTGCTTACGGACTGTATCCCTGCAGACTGTATTGATCTATATTGATATATAATGTAGGAACCAGAAATATTAATAACAGAAAGAAACAACCCTTTTGTGCGAATGAGTGTAAATGGGGGAGGGAGGTTTTTTGGTTTGGTGCACTAATTGTAAGTGTATCTTATGTTTTTAATGTTGATTTAATAAAAAATAAACAAAATAAAAATGTTTTTATTTTATTTATTTCTTGTGCGGCCCCGTACCAATTGATTCACGGACCGGTACCGGGCCACGGCCCGGTGATTGGGGACCACTGCTCTAGAGTGCTCCCTCAGGTGATTTCCTTGTTCTGCCGGGTGACTTCAACGCTCACATTGGCAACGACAGTGAAACCTCGAGAGGCGTGATTGGGAGGAATGACGCCCGGATCTGAACCCGAGTGGTGTTTTGTTATTGGACTTTTGTGCTTTTGTCCATAACAAACACCATGTTCAAACATAAGGGTGTCCATATGTGCACTTGCCACCAGGACACCCTAGGCCGCAGCTCCATGATCGACTTTGTGGTTGTGTCATCGGATTTGCAATCTCATGTTTTGGACACTCGGCTGAAGAGAGGGGCGGAGCTTTCTACCGATCACCACCTGGTGGTGAGTTGGCTTTAATGGTGGGGGAGGGACCTGGCAGGCCCAAATGCTTTGTGAGGGTCTGCTGGGAACATCTAGCAGAGTCTCCCGTCAGAGAGTTTCAATTCCCACCTCCGAAAGAACATTGAACATGTCACAAGGGAGGCATTGAACATTGAGTCAGAGTGGACCACGAGGCGGCCAATCTGAGCTGTGGCCGCAAGGTGGTTGGTGCCTGTCATGGCGGTAATTCTAGAACTCGCTGGTAGACACCAGCAGTGAGGGATGCTGTCAAGCTGAAGAAAGAGTCCTATCGGGTCCTTTTGGCTCATAGGACTCCGGAGGCAGCCAACAGGTACTGACAGGCCAAGCGGTGTGTGGCTTTGGCGGTTGCGGAGGCAAAAATTCGGACATGGGAGGAGTTCAGGGAAGCCATGGAAAACGACTTAGAACTGCTTTGATGCAGTTCTGGACCACCATTCGCCACCTCAGGAGGGGGAAGCAGTGCACTGGGATGGTGTGCTGCTGACATCGACTCAGGATGTTGTGGATTGATGGAGGGAATTCTACGAAGACATCCTCAATCCCACCTACACGTCTTCCTATGGGGAAGCAGTGCCGGGGGGTGGAGGGTTCTGCTATTTCTGGGGCTGAGTTTTCGAAGACTTCTATGGAAATACAAAAACCGAGACTCAGATTTCCCTCGCCCGGACGCGGGTCACCGGGGCCCCCTTCTGGAGCCAGGCCCGGAGTTGGGGCACGATGGCGAGCCCCTGGTGGCCGGGCACAGCCCGAAGAGGCAACGTGGGTCCCCCCTCCAATGGGCTCACCACCCATAGCAAGGGCCATAGAGGTCGGGTGCAATGTGAGCTGGACGGCAGCCAAAGGCAGGGCACTTGGCGGTCCGATCCTCGGCTACAGAAGCTAGCTCTTGGGACGTGGAAAGTCACCTCGCTGGGGGGTAAGGAGCCTGAGCTAGTGCGCGAGGTGGAGAAGTTCCGGCTAGATATAGTCGGACTCACTTTGACGCACAGCAAGGGCTCTGGAACCAGTTCTCTCGAGAGGGGCTGGACTCTCTTCCACTCTGGCGTTGCCAGCAGTGAGAGGCTATGGGCTGGGGTGGCAATTGTTGTTCCCCCCGGCTCAGAGTCTGCACGTTGGAGTTCAACCCAGTGGACTAGAGGGTAGCTTCCCTTTGCCTTCGGGTGGGGGGACGGGTCCTGACTGTTGTTTGCGCTTACGCGCCAAGCAGCAGCTCAAAGTACCCACCCTTTTTGGATTCACTCGAGGGAGTACCTGAAGGTGCTCCCCCGGGTGATTCCCTCATTCTACTGGGGGACTTCAACGCTCATATTGGCAACGACAGTGAAACCTGGAGAGGCGTGATTGGGAAGAATGACCGCCCGGATCTGAACCCGAGTGGTGTTTTGTTATTGGACTTTTGTGCCTGTCACGGATTGTCCATAACGAACACCATGTTCAAGAATAAGGGTGTCCATATGTGCACTTGGCACCAGGACACCCTAGGCCGCAGTTCCATGATCGACTTTGTAGTTGTGTCATTGGATTTGCGGCCTCATGTTTTGGACACTCGGGTGAAAAGACAGGCGGAGCTTTGTACTGATCAACACCTGGTGGTGAGTTGGCTGCGATGGTGGGGGAAGATGCTGGACAGACCTGGCAGGCCCAAACGCATTGTGAGGGTTTGCTGGGAATGTCTGGCAGAGTCTCCTGTCAGAGAGAGTTTCAATTCCCACCTCCGGAAGAACTTTGAACATGTCACGAGGGAGGTGCTGGACATTTCATCCTGGTCGTGGAACTGTGGACCAGCTCTATACTCTCGGCAGGGTCCTTGAGGGTGCATGGGAGCTTGCCCAACCAGTCTACATGTGCTTTGTGGACCTGGAGAAGACATTCGACCGTGTCCCTCGGGAAGTCCTGTGGGGAGTGCTCAGAGAGTATGGGGTATCAGACTGTCTGATTGTGGCGGTCCGCTCCCTGTACGATCAGTGTCAGAGCTTGGTCCGCATTGCCGGCAGTAAGTCGGACATGTTTCCAGTGAGGGTTGGACTCCGCCAAGGCTGCCCTTTGTCACCGATTCTGTTCATAACTTTTATGGACAGAATTTCTAGGCGCAGTCAAGGCGTTGAGGGGATCCGGTTTGGTGGCTGCAGGATTAGGTCTTTGCTTTTTGCAGATGATGTGGTCCTGATGGCTTCATCTGGCCAGGATCTTCAGCTCTCACTGGATCGGTTCGCAGCTGAGTGTGAAGCGACTGGGATGAGAATCAGCATCTCCAAGTCCGAGTCCATGGTTCTCGCCCGGAAAAGGGTGGAGTGCCATCTCCGGGTTGGGGAGGAGATCTAGCCCCAAGTGGAGGAGTTCAAGTACCTCGGAGTCTTGTTCACGAGTGAGGGAAGGGTGGATCGTGAGATCGATAGGCGGATCGGTGCGGCGTCTTCAGTAATGCGGACGCTGTATCGATCCGTTGTGGTGAAGAAGGAGCTGAGCCGGAAGGCAAAGCTCTCAATTTACCGGTCGATCTACGTTCCCATCCTCACCTATGGTCATGAGCTTTGGGTTATGACCGAAAGGACAAGATCACAGGTACAAACAGCCGAAATTAGTTTCCTCCGCCGGGTGGCGGGGCTCTCCCTTAGAGATAGGGTGAGAAGCTCTGCCATCCGGGGGGAGCTCAAAGTAAAGCCGCTGCTCCTCCACATCGAAAGGAGCCAGATGAGGTGGTTCGGGCATCTGGTCAGGATGCCACCCGAACGCCTCCATAGGGAGGTGTTTAGGGCACGTCCGACCGGTAGGAGGCCACGGGGAAGACCCAGGACACGTTGGGAAGACTATGTCTCGCAGCTGGCCTTGAACGCCTCTGGATCCCCCGGGAAGAGCTGGAAGAAGTGGCTGGGGAGAGGGAAGTCTGGGCTTCCCTGCTTAGGCTGCTGCCCCCGCGACCCGACCTAGGATAAGCGGAAGAACATAGATGGGTGGATGGATGGATGAGTTTTCCAAGGTATTCAAAAAGCTCCTTGGTGGCAAGGCCCCGGGGCCGGATGAGATCCACCCACAGTTCCTTAAGGCTCTGGATGCTGTGGGGCTGTATTGGTTGACAAGACTTTGCAACATTGCGTGGACATTGTAGGCGGTATTCTGGATAGGCAGACCATGGTGGTGGTTCCTCTCTTTAAGAAGGGGAACCGGAGGGTGGGCTCCAACTATCGTGGGATCACACTCATTAGCCTTTCCGGTAAGGTCTATTTAGGTATACTGGAGAGGAGGCTACGAACCTCGGATTCAGGAGGAACAGTGTGGTTTTCCTCAAGGAACTGTGGACCAGCTCTATACAGGGTCCTTGAGGGTGCATGGGAATTTGCCCAACCAGTCTACATGTGCTTTGTGGACTTGTAGAAGGCATTCGAACGAGTGCTTAGAGCAGATAGGGTATCAGACTGTTTGATTGTGGTAGTTCGCTACCTGTATGATCGGAGTCAGAGCTTGGTCCGCATTGCTGGCAAAAAGGTCGGACCGATTTTCAGTGAGGGTTGGACTCTGGCAGGGCTGCCCTTTGTCACCAATTCTGTTCATAACTTTTATGGACAGAATTTCTAAGCTCAGTCAGGGAGTTGAAGGGATCCGGTTTGGTGGCTGCAGGAATAGGTCTCTGCTTTCTGCAGATGATGTGGTCCTGATGGCTTCATCTGGCCAGGACTTTCAGCTCTCACTGTATCGGTTCGCAGCCGAGTGTGAAGCGACTGGGATGAGAATCAGCACCTCAAGTCCGAGTCCAAGGTTCTCGCCCGTAACAGGGTGGAGTGTCATCTCCGGGTTGGGTAGGAGATCTTTCCCCATGTGGAAGAGTTCATGTACCTCGGAGTCTTGTTCACGAATGAGAGAAGAGTGGATCGTGAGATTGACAGGAAGATCGGTGAGCCAGAAGTCAAAGCTTTCAATTTACTGGTCGCCTTACGTTCCCATCCTCACCTATGGTCATGAGCTTTGGGTTATGACCACGTGTACAAGCGGCCGAAATTAGTTTCTTCAGTTGGGTGGCGGGGCTCTCCCTTAGAGATAGGGTGAGAAGCTTTGTGATTCGGGAGGAGCTCAAAGTAAAGCCGCTGCACCTCCACATCAAGAAGAGCCAGATGAGCTGTTAGGGCACGTACTTCCGGTAGGAGGCTACGGGGAAGACACAGGACACGTTGGGGAGACTATGTCTCCTGGCTGGCCTGAAAACGCCCCGGGATTCCCCGGGAGGAGCTGGACGAAGTAGCTGGGGAGAGGGAAGTCTGGGCTTCTTTGCTCAGGCTGCTGGCCCTGCGACCCGACCTCGGATAAACGGAAGAAGATGAATGAATGAATGAATGAATGAATTCTAAAATGGACATTTGTAGCTTTTAATAATCGTTTTCTTTACTCATCATTCTTTCTGTTCTCTATTGTTTCAATAAAGTTGAGTTGAAATCCAATTCTAACCTTTGTCAGTAATAAGGTAGGACTATATTTGTTACGTTTGGAACGCATGGCTGCGATGGTTGTGTTCTCTCGGATGCAGTAGGAAAAGCAGGAGCAGCGTGCAGGTAAGTGTCTGTTTTAATTCTTCGAGGCAGGACAAAAATACAAAAACTCAAGACGCATCGATAAGCCATGACCCCTTCAATTGGGCCGTAGCCACGGAGAGCATGAGGGTCGTGACAGCACCGTAGTTAAGTTCCAAACGAAAAATCTCCCCCTGCAGTTCCTGCACCACCCTCTTGGCTACCGGGTTCTTGTTCACGCTATTTGCACTCCCCACCTCAATCACAAGCCGGTGCAGTGCCAGCAGGTCACCCACAGCCAGAGCCGCAAACTCCGTAACCAGGTCAGTCCTGATCACAGGCCATCTAAGGGGCGCAGGCTCAGGCAGAGACGCAGTAAGACCACCCTCAGGGTAAACTGGCGGTCATCGTCAATGAGAGCAGAGAGCGTGAAAGACGTGACACACTCCCTAACCACAACAATGAATTTCCTGTTGTGCCTCATTACGTCAGCAGCAATGCAGCAAAGTCGCTAGTGGACTGTGTGCCCACAAAGGTTGGGGCTTTATGCAACGCCACACATTAATGACAGCCCTCGGTGACACGAGAGATGGCGCCGTCCATGTCCAACGTGAAGAAGTAATGCCCCAACACAGTCCTTAATTGGCTCGCCGTAGAGTGGTCCAACTTAATATGAAGAGACGTAAGCATGCCGTCAACTTCAGCTCCGAGCACAATGATATACTTCTACATGGGGGTCATCGGTGTCAACGGACGACCAGGGGGCCATCCTTGCCTAGCGTGGCAAAATACAGGTAGCGCTTGACGTCACAGACAGTCGTAAGCTTCCTTGACGGTCATGTCCCCTGTCGCAGGTGGGCGCCTGTGTGCCTAAGGAACGGGCACTCGGCCTGCAAGGTCAACCAAGCCGACCTTATGGTGAAAGAGAGCTACTGGGCACCGGACACAAAGTTGTTGATAGTGATGTGCGCGCAGCCGAGCCCCCCGTGTTGTGAGTGAACGTGCACCCCTCGCACCTTTGTCGGGTTGTCACACTCTGGGGCATTGCGTCTGGCGAGGTCCGAGGTGAGAATGGACGCACCCCCCACTTGCCTGACATGCACCGTTAATGGGAACGAGATTCGCTGAGAACTCGGCCTTACATAATTTTTCTAAGGCCTGAACACAGTTTGCTATCCGTCAGCATGCATGTCTAGAGGGTGGACTATATGATGTTGGGGGCGAAGTGCTTCACCGAAGCTACTATTGACAAAACCTCCACATCTCAGTTTAGACAGGAAGTTTGTTTTTTATGCAGTAAAAGTATCCCGCTAGTTTGACTGTATCACCAGGTGTGATGTAATGGGTGGCTCCCTACCACGGGCTCCCTGGCAGCTCCATCGGTAAACACCCACAATTGGTCAGCTGTACGCAGCAGTGTTATTGCCTGAGCCGACGATAACGACTCTTTGGTACAGTGGAAGACGCATGCCAGTTTGTCTGTCCAATGTGCGGCCTCTTTTGACTCGTGTCTTGCCACCATATCGTCAAGGGGGAAGAGTATTGTAGAGCAGCCCTTGAGCACACGGGCTGGCACCTTGTATGCGCCAATGAATGAGCGCATGACCATAACTGGTAAGCAGCAGGCAGACAATGCAGCGGCCCAATGTGGGCTCGCTTGTATAGTCCCCTGAAGCCACACCTAGTCAAGTAAAGTAGTCTCCACGGGTGCCACAGTGTTTTTGGTGGAAGAAAGGTTCAACCCACAGGCAGGACCTTATCCCACACAGACATCAACTCTTTTACATTGTCGGCCCCGCAGCCAAAGTCATCAGCGATCTTAGCCACGCACCCCTACTCCAGGACGTCTGAGACTCGGCATGTCAGCTACTCCAATGCAGTCTTCGATCCCGGCATGCCCATGGCGCAACACATGTACACCCGGACACCTTTGAATGGTGTGACGATGTTGCAGTACTTCCATGAGTCCCTGGACAGCGGGATCTGGTAGAAGGCCTTAGTGAGGTTGGTTGCAATGGCCTTAGCAAGGGTTGGGGCTTGCTTTAACGGCCAATGTCGGTAAATGCCATGACAAGTCGGAACCCACCGCTAAGCTTCTTGATTAGTTGACATACTCCAAAAGATGCGCCAACTTCCCTTAGGCTTTAGGAACTCAGCCATCACCTCCAGTGCAGCTGGCCTCTAGAGAACTGCGGGATCCTTCTCTTACGCTGTGGTGGCTGGACGGGACCTTCGTTCACTCTCGTCTGGAAGGTACCTGCAGCGGTGTTATATCCTTTAAAGAATGGGTTGAAGATGTCTCCGTACTCACTGTGCTGCGCCCGAAACCGGTCTCTAACAGCGGGGGAAATTATGCAGTTTGGGTCTACTGTAATGAGATCAGATGAGGCTGCCAAACAGGGAGGGCTACCGTGGGCACGCACCGGCGACACAGAGAGTGCCCGAGTCTCAAAGGCAAGGGCATAGTCACATGGACGCTGCACAGGTGATGGTCTTTACGAATGTGCTGTGGGACACGGCTCTTGCCCTTAGCAGTGTGGGGCACTGATGTCCATCCAACTTGTTAAAAAAAGGCCTTGTCATGAGGTTTGACCGCCAGATCCCCCAGAAAGCTCCCCATCCCGATTGTGAAGGTCCAGCAGCAGCTCTAACTCAATTAAGTACATCTGCTATACAGTGGACCTCACGTGCGTGCGCCGTACAGCGTGTCTGTCAGAGCGCCACGGAACTGCTGTGTGCATGGCTCTGACATCCTCTGTTAAATGTAACTTGTCGAAGGGCGATTGAGTAAGTGCCTTTGAGATTTTGGGCTTAATGGACGCCAACGTGTAGGGTAAATCAGCAAGGATGAGTCGAAGCCACGTGAGCATTATAAAATTATTTAACGACATTGACATTTCCTCGTCTTCATCCACGCTTGCGCTTTTATGGGAAATGCCAGACTCTATGGTTAGCAAATTGTCATTCGCAAACGCCATTAATTGCCATTAATAGCAGGTCTCTCCCTGGGTTCAAGTTTACTGACATAAACTGGAAGCCAAAAAGGAGTCGAAATGAAAGCCATATCATGTCCATAGAGGTGGAGTTCTTGACAATGGTGTGGCGTGAAATCACCAGGCAGTAATTAGCAATCTGTCCCAACATTAGCTCAGCATGCTGACTTTCTGCTCCTTATAGCGCTGTTGTCGGGAGGGATGTCCCCTCTGTCGTCCACAAAGCCTCTGCATGCCGCGGCCAGTGTCTCCCATGTCACAGCATCAACCAGGAAGGGGGAGAACTGTACAGTATATGTAATGTTCTGGCGCCCGTTCTCAAATAAATTGACCATCCCAACTTCGGACAGGCACCATTGCTTTGGCGCCCTGTGTAAGTCTGCGCACCACGGTGGAAAAGTCTGTAAAGGAAAATAAGGAAGGAAAAAAAACGTGCTGGACACTCAAAAATAGCTCCGGGGGTAGATGTGAGTCCGATACACGCTGAAACCACGTAAGGTAGGACTATTATAGTAGTATAATAACTTCAAGCACATACATGACTCGAGTGATGTTTAATAATGAACATGCAGGACAAAACAGGAAGAGACAAAAGTGAGCACCCAACAACTGCCGGGTTAGCCCCCGCCCACAACAGCTCGCCCCACACACACACATAACTACAGTGGCGCTTCTCCTCACCTCCTTACATGCTTTTTTGTCACACACGCACACCAACACAAATGCATAGTCACGTGACATTTAAGTTTGTTATGTCGTGCTACGAATTTGGGAATGAATCAGGAAGTCAGGATAAGGACGTTAGGGAATGTCAATAATTCATCTGCACAACTAAGGGAGCCGCCATCTTATGTAGGTCACTTTTTATCTGCCGCCACCGTGTGCTAACGATGCTGATGCTTCGAACGCTGTGTACTTTCAAAATATTTGATGCTAAAAAATTTTTACCAAATTGTGCTGAGTCAGGGCTGGAAAGACAGCGTGTGACTAGCAGGGGGAGCTGTGTTTTAAAAAAACTTCCTAGAAATGTGGAACATGTGAGTGGAGGTCTAACCTGTGATCTTTATGATGAGAGGATGAAGAATACGAGGGACTCATCTCATCCATGTCCTTGCTGCTGATGCTGCCGGGAAGGGGCGGCTGTCTCCATGAAAACAGTCAGACATTTTCGAAGTGACACTTCTAGCTGATGCATTGAGAGAGACCTGCAAACACACACACATAAATGGTCAAATGTTGAACAAATAATAACTTTTGGGGAACTCCACCTGAGTGACGTGTAGAGAACATTAGCAGCTAGGGATTGGGTCTGGGAAGGAGTGAGACCAAAATTATGCAAAGTAGAACTTCTGCTTGGAGATGCTAACAGCTAGTAGCTTCTTAGACCTGAACTAGGATGTACACAACAACAGTTGTGATGTTTTAAGTGTCTTCTGCAGAAAACGTGAAAGATGGCACCTTGCAGAGAGTAAGGCAAGGCAAGTTTATTTATAGAGCACAATTTGTACACAAGGTAATTCAAAGTGCTTTACAGAAAATTACAATAATGAAAAATGAAAAATTAAATAATTATAGAAATAATCATAATTCAAATAAAAAACATAAAATAAAATAGTCATAAAAATTATTATAATTCCAATTCGAATTTAAACATTGCCAGCGTTGAGGCCTGTCTCACATGTTCAGAAAGACTATTCCAGATTTTAGGAGCATAAAACTGAAACGCAGCCTCGGCATGTTTGGTCCTGACTCTGGGCACCAACAGTGGACCACTCCCTGAGGTTGTCAGAGCCCAAGATGGTTCATATGTCTAAAACATGTCAGAGATGTACTTTGGCACAAGACCCTGAAGAAACTTGTACAAAAGCAGAGCTGTTTTAAAGTCAATTCTCTGAGCAACAGGAAGCCGGTGCAGTGACCTGAGCACTGGACTAATATGGTCATATTTCCAGGTTCTAGTCAGAACTCGAGCAGCAGCCTTTTTGGATGTACTGCAGCTGCTTTACAGCTGGTTTAGAGAGCCCAGATAGAAGGCCATTACAGTAGTCTAAACTGCTGGAGAAAAAAGCATGGATTAGTCTTTCTAAGTCTGATTTAGACATTATTCCTCTGATTTTGGCAATGTTTTCATGTGTTAAAAAGCTGCTGATGTTATTGACTTAATGTTGCTGTTGAAGTTCAAGTTTGACTCCATTATTACAGACAGATTTCTAACCTGATTATTTGTTTTCAGGGAGAGAGTCTAAAGGTGACTAATAATAATTTATCTTTGCTTTTGTGGGTCAAAGACTATGATTTCTGTTTTGTCTGAGTTGAGATAGAGAAAATTGTTTTGCATCCACACATTGATCTTTTCCATGCAGTGAAAAAGGGAATCAACAGGCCGACGTTCACCTTCCGTCAGTGACACGTAGATCTGAGTGTCATCTGCGTAGTTGTGGTAGGACACATTGAAGCTGTGTATCAGTTGACCTAGTGGCAGCATGTACAAGTTGAACAACAGAATCAAGCCCTGAAGAACCCCACAGGTCATAGCCCTTTGGTCAGAGACACAGTTACCAATTTCAACAAAGTATGTCCTGTGATCAAGATAGGACTTAAAGCAGTTAAGAGCAGAACCGGATATTCCCACATAGCGCTCAGGTCCAGCAGAACAAAGAGTGAGACTTTTTCTGCGTCTGTTTTAAGGTAGATATCATGAGGTGTGCTCATTATGCAGGAATATGCAAAAAAAGGTTCACTTCAGCTTCATGGAAGCAAAAGAAGCTTCTTGCGGTTCCTGCATCAGCTTACTCGCTTGGGAATGACTTCCTGCTGATGAAAGGACATCAAGCTGAACCTCTCTCCGTTTCCATGGGAGGTGAGATCCTCGTCTCCTGTTTGGGATTCAGGTCGGTTGCCTCACTTTGTCTTAGCCCGCTGCAGACCTGAGCAGAATTTTAAGAGTCAGTAGACATCCGCAGTGGCCCACTTATAACAGAACCAACTGTGACAAAATCCGGTTCCTCAAAGTGGTGATCAGCAACCTCTTCTGGAAGTTTTTTAATTTTCAAAGAACAAATTGAAGATTTAACTCTCATAAAGTTGGACTTGAGAGTAGGCGTCATCCTTCCTTCCTCCTTGTTAGGAATTCTACATCACAAAATGGCCGAGGGCTGGCCCAGCGTGCCAAACCTTCCGCAAGGGCCCTCATTGATTCTCCCTCCTCGCTCTGTGATAATGAAGCCCCGAATGAGCAGAACCTGCCAACTGGACCGGGCAGCGTGGCAGAGGCCTAACTGGTAACTGACCTTGCTGAGCAGTGGCTTCATCTTCCTTCTTAAAGGTCATCTCATCTCCTCCGCAGCAATTCTAGCACGGAATATACGCGGGAAAAATCATTCTGGAAAAAAAAGGCATCTGTCATGTGACGCTCGGGAGGAAGCGGGGACGTTGTCATGGAAACAGATGTCACATGGCAATGACTCCTAAGCAGCAAGTTACTTTCAGTTGTGAGCAATGAAGAACTGTGAGAGAACAAAGATGGCGCTTGTGTCCAATGGTGACCTCAGCTCAAACTGACTGAGCTCCACTTGTAATCTTCATCTCAAATTTAATTTCGTGGCCATGAGGGCTGAGGACATTCGCCAGCGGCGCTCGCTGCCCGTCAGTCTCAGGATGCGTCGACCTCTGCAGAACACCACGCTCTAAAAAGTGAAATATTTCTTGACTTCCTCCACTTTTTTCCGTCTTCCTTCCCTCCAGCGGGGCTGTGGTGTTGCAGTGCCAGCAAAAGGAGGAGCGCTAGAAAATGAGGCTCAGCCGGATGCCCACAGGTCACCTCTGATCTCTAACCCACAGACTGGGATGCCTGCTACCGCATCACTGTGACCCACGCTCGCCGCGAGGAAGCCGCTGAGGTCGGAAAACTGAACCCGGGCTGCCAAGCGAGGCATAGAAGACGAAGTTAGTTAGTTTCCAATCAACAAAAAAAAAGCGGAACACGCAGGAGGAAAGGAAACAAGGCAGCAAGAAAGGGAGGACATAAGAAGACTATAAGTGTCCAACATGAGAGGCTACATAAATGTCAATGATATCATCATAGACTTCTTCAAACATTTCTTGTTTTTGCGATCACTCGTCACATGACCCATCCAAAGATTCTTCGAAGGACAACACTAAGTGCTGTAATAACTATATATTTATAACCATGTATACTATAGTTATAATGTGAAGGGAGAATAACTTTTTCTCTCACGCATGTTTGTTTAATCTCTAATAAAGCTCGCCAAGTGAATTTTTAGCTTCTCCGTCTTAGATTTATTTTACAATGTGATTGTTTGAAGCAAAGAAATGTAATTTCCAAATGCCATGGCCACAAGTAGGGAAAGGGAGACATGCTGTAACATCTGGCTCCTCGTAAAATGTCTTTCTGGTCCTTCTCCCCAAGAATTTATATTATTTACCAAAGGAGGGGTTGGGTTCCCAGCTGACTCCGGTTTCCATGGTAACGGTTCCTCCGCTGGCTTATCTTGATGATTATTGCTGCTGGCAAATACCTCACACCCAAGTTTCAGGTTTCTATTGTGTGTTCCTTTATGTGTTACTTTCGAACTAACAATTTACAGTAATATCTAATGATATAGTATAATAACTATATGGTAGTTAGAATGCAGAAATATGATGGGAAGATGTATATACTAATTTTATTAGGTGTTAGTTTAAAAACATTCAATTCCTTCAAATGCTAACATGAAGCCGAGCACCTAGCATGAGATGTGTCAAAGCCATGAAGTCTCCAGAAGGCTTGAAATAAGTCACATGTATCAATGATTTTAGCGTCACATAAAGATGCAGGATCTCATGAGAACATATTTGTCACTATATGTTTCTTAAACTTAAAGAATAAAGGGAGTAAAGTCGCAGACTATATAAAAAAACGTTTAAAACTCACCTTCTAGCTTCATCCTAACTGGCAGCCATGTGTCTGCCCCGTTACCTTCACGACGGCAAACAATCTTTTTAGAGCTAATCTCCACTATATTACTGTCCGTTTGTCTTCAGAAAAGTGCTATTAGCAATAAATGCTCTGAATTAAATGATGAAACTTCAGCACAGCTGACCCACAATACACAACCTTTAATCTTAACGTGCCCCCTGGCGGACAATATGCGTCATTACATGCTGCATTCCTGACTCATTTTCCTCACAGCCTTTATATTTCTTTCTTCCTGGTCTCCACACTGCATCACAGACAAACCCGGAGAATGAAGCATGTAAGAACTTTATTGACAAACAAATAGTTAACAGAGATCATGGTCACAGCGTGACCAACAGTCCAACCCAGAAAAAAAAAAAGACATCTAAAAGTTAGAAACAAGAGTGGTGCCGAGTGGAGATCACCAGTCATCATCGTCATCATTAGAGAGATCATCGTCTGTGGACTTGGCAGCTCCTTCTCTCGACAATCTGTCAGCCTCTTCGTTGCCGCTGTAGCCTGCATGACCTGGTATGTGCATCTGGAGGAAGAGGAGGATATGAGTTCACATTTAAAACACATCATGCCTTCCAACATTCAATATTAGTCCTGCCACTAATCAGAAGTAACCTGACTCTCCCCAGATACTTGTAGTTCGCTGAGCTCCACACAGGATCTGGGCTCGAAGGCAATGCAAACTCCTTCAAGTTAGCAAAAAATAATGAACCAATCAGGATCGCCGGGCGGGATTTCATAGATGTGACGTAGTGGCGAAGCGACTGTTTGATTCAAACAACAATGGCGGCACGCAGCCAGGAGTCGTGTGCTGACATTGATTCTGCTATTGCAACTGTTTTGTCGAATCTATCAAATAGTAATGATTTAAAAGATGAACAGAGAACATTCGCTCTGTCGTTATCCAATATGTCGGCTGTTCTGTTTTGGATTTCCTAGCGTCGCTCTCATCAGCATCACGGGTTGATTTCGATGTGAGTGGTTGAAGTAGCACATCATTCAAGATAACGGACAAGTGGTTTATCCAATCACATACAATGATTTTTTTTACGAGGCCCCTCCTTCTGAAATACATCACCTATTGAGAAGTCCCAGATCCTTGTGTGGAGCTCAGCGAACTACAAGGATCTGGCGAGAGTCAGGTTAAGTCAGAAGACCATAGCAACAACAATAAGCATATGAGTTTGTTCTCCTAAATTGTACAGTTTTGGAAATACCGTATTTTACGGAGCATAAGTCGCACCGGCCGAAAATGCATAATAAAGAAGGGAAAAAAACATATATAAGTCGCACTTTTGGGGGAAATGTATTTGATAAAACCCAACACCAAGAATAGACATTTGAAAGGCAATTTAAAATAAATAGAGAATAGTGAACAACAGGCTGAATAAGTGTACGTTATATGACGCATAAATAACCAACTGAGAACGTGCCTGGTATGCTAACGTAACATACTATGGTAAGAGTCATTCAAATAACTATAACATATAGAACATGCTATACGTTTACCAGAGGTGGGACCAAGTCATTGCTTTGCAAGTCACAAGTAAGTCTCAAGTCTTTGCCCTCAAGTCTCGAGTCAAGTCCCGAGTCAAGACAGGCAAGTCCCGAGTCAAGTCCAAAGTCACGACTGGAAAGTCTCAAGTCGAGTCCCAAGTCCTGCATTTTGAGTTTCGAGTCTTTTCAAGTCCTTTTAACCGCAGACTAATATTTTGCACAGATTGTGTATGCTTTTAAAACGCTGTATTTATTTATTAAAACAAGTGCATTTGAAATTGCAAGAAAAAAAATAGTGCTGACATTGCAATTCATAATAGCACTATTAACAGTCATTTTAATAGTTTAAACAATTTTAAACATTTAACTCATTCCTTTACAGAATAAACACATTTGCAAAAACAAACATTAACATACTATTGGTTGTATTTTATGAAAATAACATTACCACAGAGTTGAGAAGGAGCAAAGATCTTCAATATTTGTATGTGAAAATCACAAATAAATCTTCTGGGGAAGGATGACGCCCCTACAGGGGTTTGGTTTACAAACTTTCAGCCCCACCTAAAACAAAATTCACCAGCCGCCACTGATTATGATGCATTCTCATTTTAGGCAAAATATAAGACAATACTTTCTTAACAGTATAATTGTAACCAAGAATAAGTCTTCAAGTAACAATATTCAAATACTAACATTGTTGGGTAAGACAGAATTTGGTTTTATTCTGAATGTAGTGAAACAAATTGGTGGTTTTAGCTGATATAAAGACTTTCAGGTGTTTATATATGTTTAAGTATTTGGCAGACGCTTTTATCCAAAGCGACATACATAAAAAATACATACATAACAATCACTGTAAACATGATCATTTAAGGGAAGAATGTAATACAAAATATCAATACAAAGTGTCAAGACAGAATAAACTCTCTGCTGCTGCAGCAACAGAGATACAGTCTATAGGTCCCTAAGATATATAGATATCTAATGTATTCATACATTGTTTATGTAGGATATACGCATGTATATATAACCTAGGGATATATAAATAAACATTGATTGATTGATTGATTGATAATCATATTGTTTCTTCAATTTAAAAATAGCTTACTGTTTTTTCCCCCTCCTCTGGGATTATAATCCCAGTTTTGATCTCGGACGTCTGGTCGCTTATAGCGTATAAGAATATTCTATTACTGTTAAGCAAACTATGAATAATAAAACATGTGTCCGTTATCATAGCTACACGTATGACAAAAAAGCGCGTGAAAATCAGTGGTATTCAGTGAGGTAAAATGAATTAAATGCGCTGACAGTTCATTGCTCCTGCCAAATGAATTGCACTGAGTGGAGCGGATCACCACTCCAAGATGGCGGCCCCGCGTCTCGTCTGCGCCAGTAGGCAGTAGCGCTCGATGCTGCGTCTACTTATAAGATGTCTATGGTTATAACGTTAGCAGTGAGTTTACAGCCTCACTGATTTAACTACGCAGCAAATAAAAGTCACGTTACTTAGCCAATAAACGTTATCTTACATTCAAAACTTACCCTTCTTTGGGCAACTTCAAATGTCGAACGAAGTTGGAAGTTGTTGCGTCTCCGTCTGTAATATTCCAACTGCGTGATTTGCATACGCAATTCGTTTTTTGTTGACCAAGTCGTAGTTTTTATACCCGAATGAAACCAACTTTGGCATAATTGTTTCTCTCTGCCGCATTGTTTGACAACTCTTGTTCGGTGGTTGTCCTGCAATTTGATTGGCTGAATGCTGTGTGATGAAAACAATGTAGATCTCATTTGATTGGCTGTTGTACTGAGAGCACACACGCTGACACGCAGCACACACGCTGATAGACAGACACGTACAAAATGAAAGATACGGAGCGCTCCCAAATAACTTTTAAAGCTTTGGGTTTTGGAGAAAGTAGCAAGTCATGTCAAGTCAAAAGGCTCAAGTCCAAGTGAAGTCACAAGTCATTGATGTTAAAGTCTAAGTCGAGTTGCAAGTCTCTTTACATTTTGTCAAGTCGAGTCTAAAGTCATCAAATTCATGACTCGAGTCTGACTCGAGTCCAAGTCATGTGACTCGAGTCCACACCTCTGACGTTTACCAAACAATCTGTCACTCCTAATAGCTAAATCCGATGAAATCTTATACGTCTAGTCCAGTGGTTCTTAACCTGGGTTCGATCGAACCCTAGGGGTTCGGTCAGTCGGGCTCAGAGGTTTGGCGGAGGTCAAAACACACCCGACTCATCGTGTAAATAAAAACTTCTCCCTATCGGCGTATTACGGATACGGCAACAGCAGAAGTCAGACTGATTTGCAGGTGTATAATTTGTTGTGAGTTTATGCACTGTGTTGGTTTTGTTTTTTGAACAAGGTGATGTTCATGCACGGTTCATTTTGTGCACCAGTAAAAAAAAACATGGTAACACTTTAGTATGGGGAACATATTCACCATTAGTTAGTTGCTTATTAACATGCAAATTAGTAAAATATTGGCTCTTAATTAGTCATTATTAAGTACTTATTAATGCCTTATTCGGCATGGCCTTATTATAACCCTAACCCTCTAACCCTGGCCCTAACAAAATAACTCTAAATTAAGTTTGTTACTTAGAATATGTTCCCCCTACTAAAGTGTTACCAAAAACATATAACTTTGTCTGTTTGGGCGGTATAGCTCGGTTGGTAGAGTGGCCGTGCCAGCAACTTGAGGGTTGCAGGTTCAATTCCCGCTTCCGCCATCCTAGTCACTGCCGGTGTGTCCTTGGGCAAGACACTTTACCCACCTGCTCCCAGTGCCACCCACACTGGTTTAAATGTAACTTAGATATTGGGTTTCACAATGTAAAGCGCTTTGAGTCACTTGAGAAAAAGCGCTATATAAATGTAATTCACTTCACTTCACTTCACTTCTTGAATTTGAAAAAAAAACAACATTTTATTTTTCACTAAAGAAGGGTTCTGTGAATGCGCATATGAAAGTGGTGGGGTTCGGTACCTCCAACAAGGTTAAGAACCACTGGTCTAGTCTCTTATGTGAATGAGCTAAATAATATTATTTGATATTTTACGGTAATGTGTTAATAATTTCACACATAAGTCGCTCCTGAGTATAAGTTGCACCCCCGGCCAAACTATGAAAAAAATTGCGACTTATAGTCCGAAAAATACGGTACTTGTGTTGATCATGTGACCACAAACATACCCAGACCACCTCCAGCTCCTGGTTGAGGCGGTCCAGCTTTTCAAAGTCATCTTTGTTGACAACGGAACTGCCGCTCTTGAGCCTCCATCCATTCAGCTTCCAATTCTTCACCCACTTGGTGACGCCTGCAGGAGGAGGAACATCAGAACAAGCTTCCACACCTTCACGGTTTCCTTGTTACCATGGAGACACAGCCTGACGTCAGCCAAGGCCTTGACAGCTCTTCAGACTGGATACAGTAAGTTCACAATACTAGTTCTACTAGTAGGGGCGTCTCAAAACAACTTTTTTTTTTTTTTTTTAACTTCTGATGCTAATATTGCAGCCTTGACTATTGGTCGATATCAATCTGAGAACAGCATGAATAATAAATTCTTTTTATATATTTTGTAGGGTGGAATTTTAAAAATTGTTAGTTATTTTGTTGCGCTTACATGTGCTCTGCATGCTGGATGGAAGTCTTCGAGTGGAGTCTGGAATGGACTGTATATTATTTAGTTAAATCTTGTTTCCTTACACTTCTAAGTAGGTTTGGCACTGAAACATGTTTCCATTATGACACTTGTGCCGACCTAAACAGTAGTAACTAGACCAGTGATTCTCAAACTGTGGTATGTGCTCCATCTTGTGGTACACCAAAGAATCATTATCACAATTTGATTTTAGTCAAACAGTGTTACTGTTCAATCTGTGTGTAATGTTAAAGTGGCCAAAATTATTAAATATGCTCGTTAAATAAAACCTCTGCCTTGTTTTTAATACTTAGGCCTACTACGCTACTGTATTTTAATGTTGGACATTATGGTGGTACTTGGAGAGCTAAGTGTTTTCTGAGGTGGTAGTTGGTGAAAAAAAGTTTGTAAACCACTGAAATAGACCTAAAAAAGGAGAAGCTATCGGAGCCTTGTTTCAGTGCTAAATGTACGTAGATTGAGCCACCCTCAACAAGTGCTTAGCGGTGATATTGTACAAGCAACGTATTGTACGTGATGTACCATTCCGACAGAAGCACAGAGTCTGACACTTTCTAAAAAACTTTACTGCCGTCCTTAACAGCAGCCATCAAAACACTGTCAGCTTTGCAGCGCGAGGCTACCCAGTAACCACAACAACAACACAGTACTTCCTCAATATTATGCACTAATGAAGGTTATGGAAAGCAAGGTTGTATTCAAGAACACCTAGAATTATGAGCATCAAACATTACTATTGATATAAGTTATTTTAGCATGTTCTACATGTTCTGTATGGCTGCAATAATGATAAAAAATGTGTTTAATGTAATTTATATAAGTGAAGTATCTAAAACAGTCTGTTTAATTTGAATGTCCCAAAATTCCATAAAAATGCATAATTTTTTTATTTCCAAAAAAATATATACATATATATTTTTTAAGTAAAGTTTCGAACATTGTTAAGTACCAGCACCATTTTAAATAAACCGATATGGTGCTAGTGTTGGTTAAAAAAGATATGATACCCATCTCTAGTTCTAAATATTATTTGCAAGTATGCATTCACCCCACTTTTTCCTGGGTGTGTTGCCGTAGTCAGAAAGTAGTCTTTGCCATTAAGTTGAATGTGCCAGTCTTGTCTCGAGTCCTACACAAAGTTTATGCTGTATTTTACTTATTACACACCAGCTATTTGATTTTATCATGCATCTTTGTTGTAGTTTTCATTAACAAATCGTAGGTGTTAAAATCATTTAAAATTGCCAATGCTAATTAGCAGCATGTATATGGCATATCCAATGTATATTAGCATTAAGCTAGCACAATTGTTTTCATGCATTTATTTTATGTTCGAATGTTACAGAGAAGTAATTTGTATCTCATGCAAGTTAAATGTTAATATTTTTTTCTCTATGTTCAATTTTACAGTGTTTTTTTACAGTTTTGAAGTAAAAAGTCTCTTAAAAGGCTCAGAAAAAATATTATCTGTCTGCTAAGCTAGCAAGAAGAGATGTTAGAGGTGTCAGAACAAACTGCTTGTAACGGAGGTTCTTATATTAAACGTTTTAGATGCAGGCCCATATAATGCGATAGCTGTTTTTTTTTATATATATCGGACCGATATTCTATATCAATATCAGATTGAGACACCCCTAAATACTACTACTATTATTACTTTCACTAATAATAATAATAATAATAATTGATGTAAAGTGCGTATTTGTGTAAAAAACAACAACTTTTGTTTACTTTTAAAGCTGAGGTTGGCCCTGTAACTTAATTAGAAAGACAAGTTTGATGCTGTCAAGTTCAAATCTTATCCAACCACGTTTTTATTGGTCATAGTGACCGTGACTGGATGATTAGGAAAGGTGGGAGAACTCAGGTCGTGCTTGTCGAGAGTGATGGAGGTGAAAAGTCACCGTTGATTGTGAACATGCTATCTGTGTAGACCAGCAGCTTCTGGATGTTTTCTTCTTTGGCTTGTTGCAGCGCCTTGCAGGCTGCCTAGTACACGCACACACACATACACACGGAAAGAGAGAAAAGAGGAATTAGATTGGAGAAAATGATATGAAATGAGTTCAGAGAAGAGCTTAAAGTTGATGTTAGCATCTCAAAGATGATCTATGAAGGTGCTTGCCTGTATTTCTGCACGCTGGTTAGTTTGTCTTCCCTGCAGCCGCTTGGCAACATTCCTACAGGTGACGTTAATCAGAGAGGAAACCTTCCATCATGTGTGTTTGCGTGTGCAGTGTTTCCTCACAGGCGGTGCTGGGGCCCCCAGTAGACTCCAATGCCGGCTCGAGCGCCGAACTTCCCGTTGGACGTGCAGCAACCGTCAGTGTACACCACCACTGCGTTGCCTGATGCAGAGGGGTTGTGATCAGTTGTAATCACTGTTTATTTACTTCCACAACAACTACAGGTGCACTACTAGAGATGATGACCAAAATGTATCCCAGAAGGCATCGTCTCTGTTTCTGACAACTATAAATCCAATGTATCCTCTCAGTGCCACCAGGACACAGCCACACACACACACAGCCACACACACACACACACACACACATTACCCATGTATGTGAATCCATCTGTGCTGTCTGAAGAAGAACGGTCTGTCTCTTTGACCCGTTTGCACGGAACCACCTCTTCTTCTACATGACTTCTCTTTTTCCCAAGTGGGATGTACTCCAAAGGCACAGGTCCTTTCTTTGGAAGCAGACAGAGATTTGACTCCACAACTGAAAGTGTAGGAAACGCAACCGTTAGGAAGAATAGATAACAATAGAGCAATTATTTCAGAGCATTACGTGGCAGGTCAGTATGAAGCGTGAACACACCTTTGGTGACGTGAGGATCTCCCGACGGTTCCACTCCTCGAACAAAGGTCCAGGCATCCTTCTCAGATGCAAACTTTTTGAAAGCAGCAGCAGGGAATTTGTCCACTTGAGCCTTACATTCGTCCCTGTAGTACATGGCAAAGAACGCAATGACACTTAGACGAAGTTTGACAAATAACTTTACCATACCAAATACATTGGCTTGCCGAACAAAATAGAAGAACATTATTAGCCAAATAAGGTAAAAAAAATAACATTTTGTCGCTGTGTAAATGTGAGCGAATAGAAATACTTGAAGCTGTGGGTTCCCTCCGGGTACTCCGGCTTCCAAAAGACAAGCACCTGGGGATAGGTTGATTGGCAACACTAAAATTGGCCCTAGTGTGTGAATGTTGTCTGTCTATCTGTGTTGGCCCTGTGATGAGGAGGCGACTTGTCCAGGGTGTACCCCGCCTTCCGCCCGATTGTAGCTGAGATAAGCTCCAGCGCCCCCCGAAGGGAATAAGCGGTAGAAATGGATGGATGGAAAGCTGTGATTGATTGATTGCAACTTTTATTAGCAGATTGCAAAGGAAGATAATACATAATATGAAACAGTACAGTACGTATTCCGTACAATTGACCACTAAATGGGAACACCCGAATACGTTTTTTAACTTGTTTAAGTCGGGGTCCACGTTAATCAATTCATGGTAAACTATGTATGTAAATATGTATACAAATATTAATATGTAAACAGCGTACGGTGAGAGTGAGCTCACAGAAATAAAAGGCTGCTGGTATGCAGTCCAAAGCCAGTAAAAGTTTATTTAACAATTAAGTCTCACCAGGAGTTGTAGACGCCAGGTTTAAATCCTTTCCTCACGGCGTAGAAAAAGGTTCCTTTCGGCATATTGTCAACGCTGCTGCAGACACGTTTGGTTAATGTCACTGCCCTGAAAAGACGAGCTAATGTCAGCATGGCAGTCAGCAAACCACCCAGATGGCTGCCATCGTGATGTGGACACTCATGGACGATTATGGTTTATTTGTCGAACAGACAAACAAAGCTAATGCTAGCTTTTTCTTCTTGCTTGCTTCACAGCGGTGGTTACAACGTCACAGAAGCATTACCGCCACCTAGTGTATTGGAGAGGGAACCACAGTTCCCTTCCTCGTCCAGCCATTTGGCTACCGCTTGTCCTTGCGGGGGTGCTGGAGCCTATCTCAGCTGCACTCGGGCGGAAGGCGGGGAACACCCTGGACAAGTCACCACCTCATCGCAGGGCCAACACCTTCAAAAATAATTACTAGACTATAAACACTCACAAAATACCAAATAATTAAACAAACTATATTATATTCCACAAATCAGTTTCCTCTGAAAACTTTGCAAAGTTCATTATGCTTAAGGCTGAGCACACTTTTGAGCCTAATCTCATGTTATTATTGCATTTAGCTAATGCTTGTTTGCGTGCTCTCAACAGGTCAAGCTAGACCAGGAGTGTCAAACGTACGGCCCGAGGGCCGGATCAGGCCCGCAAAGAGTTTTTATCCGGCCCACGGGATGAGTTTGCTAAGTATAAAAATGAGCCGAAATTTTTTAATGAAAAAAAAAACAGCTGTTCTAAATGTGTCCACTAGATGTCGCAATACCAATTATTTGTATCTTTGTAGATTATGTTACATATGTAAAAAAAAAAAAAAACACGTTAGTGCACCAGTCGAGGAAAATGAGCAAACTACATAAATAACATCCTGTAATTTGATTTTGATATTTTTTTCTTATCTTGATAGAACGAAAATGAACACCAATGAGTTGAACATTATCACATCATTTATTCAGAAAGTATAAATAACGACAAATAAAGATAGAATGCTATTAACCGCAACATGTAAGTGTAAAAAACCCCCAACAACATTATGATTTGTACATTTTCAGAATGTGCTTCTTCTATTTTTAAACAAAGAAAACAATCTGAAGTTGTCTTTATCTTTAAGTTATCGTGCCATGATTTTACCAGTACGGCCCACTTGGGAGTAGCTTTCTCTCCTTGTGGCCCTCGATGTAAAATGAGTTTGACACCCCGGAGATAGACAGACTGAACACTTTTATTCTTAAAAATCGGGACGACAAAAAAACACTACGGCTTTCTAACATATTTTCAAACCTGACCGTAAAATATGGATCGATTAAAACTAAAAGTAAGAAACTATTAAGAAAAGGTCTTATGAATGACACGAATTGGAACTTCTTCGGCTACGTCAGTGTCCAGGTCCGTCACCAGAGCAGATTTAGTAGTGTACCGCTACCTGGTGGCCTGGAAGCCAAACTGCAGCACGTCACTGTAGCAGTGCAGCGTTCTCATGGGAAGTCTGTGTAATGATGTCACTGATTTTCAATACAAAGATATAACTCAATTGAGGCAAATAACTCTTGGGTTATACATCACAACACATCATATAAACTTCCGGTTACCAAGTATATGCCCTCTGGTAGCTGTGAGTAGCACTGGCTGATGTCATCATGACATCGTGGCTTTTCCTACCATGACCTCCATGACCTCCTTTTTTCTAATCAGGCACTTTTCTGATAAATCATATTGCTTATCATACATATTATGTACTAAAATATGAGATGTATTTCTTGAAAGAAGAGAAACAATATAACATTTCCGCTCTTTTTGGCAGGTTATTTAGCGTATTTTAAGTAATATAGCTCATATATTAGTTACATTTACAATAATGTAATATAAAAACAAATCTACTTTTTAATTTAAAAAAAATAATTCACAATTTTATCATGACTAAGACAGATTAAATATGAAAATCGAGGTAAGAAAACAACAACATAAAAATAATTCACAATTTTATCATGACTAAGACAGATTAAATATGAAAATCGAGGTAAGAAAACAACAACATAAGTAGTATTTTCTGTTCACTTTATGTCAGCAAGATATTGCACAATTTTGTTGTTGTATTCATAATAATGAAAAAAAAAATGTATATTTGTCTTTATTAAATGTTTTAACCAGACAAATCCAATCAATATTAAATATTTTTTCTTTCATTTTTTTATTAGCAAGATTTTTTTTTTCTTATCAGTCTTATTTGATGATTGTATGACTATCACCATGACTATCCTGACCCGACATACAGTAAAGTGTTAAATTTTGTTTTAACATCTACTGGTAATATAAAGTAATTAATGTCTAACATTTGAGGAGGAAGCAGGCATTAAAAAAAACAGTTTGCTCAAGAAAACCTGCCAACAAGCATGCATGTTAAGTACACAGAGGAAGTTACCAGTGATGGGCGTTAGCCTGCTACAAGTAGAGACACCATGTAGTTTAACTACAAACCCCGTTTCCATATGAGTTGGGAAATTGTGTTAGATGTAAATATAAACGAAATACAATGATTTGCAAATCCTTTTCAACCCATATTCAATTGAATGCACTACAAAGACAAGATATTTGATGTTCAAACTCATAAACTTAATTTTTTTTTTGCAAATAATAATTAACTTAGAATTTCATGGCTGCAACACGCGCCAAAGTAGTTGGGAAAGGGCATGTTCACCACTGTGTTACATGGCCTTTCCTTTTAACAACACTCAGTAAACGTTTGGGAACTGAGGAGACACATTTTTTAAGCTTCTCAGGTGGAATTCTTTACCATTCTTGCTTGATGTACAGCTTAAGTTGTTCAACAGTCCGGGGTCTCCGTTGTGGTATTTTAGGCTTCATAATGCGCCACACATTTTCAATGGGAGACAGGTCTGGACTACAGGCAGGCCAGTCTAGTACCCGCACTCTTTTACTATGAAGCCACGTTGATGTAACACGTGGCTTGGCATTGTCTTGCTAAAATAAGCAGGGGCGTCCATGGTAACGTTGCTTGGATGGCAACATATGTTGCTCCAAAACCTGTATGTACCTTTCAGCATTAATGGCGCCTTCACAGATGTGTAAATTACCCATGTCTTGGGCACTAATACACCCCCATACCATCACAGATGCTGGCTTTTTAACTTTGCGCCTATAACAATCCGGATGGTTCTTTTCCTCTTTGGTCCGGAGGACACGACGTCCAGTTTCCAAAAACAATTTGAAATGTGGACTCGTCACACCACAGAACACTTTTCCACTTTGTATCAGTCCATCTTAGATGAGCTCAGGCCCAGCAAAGCTGACGGCGTTTCTGGGTGTTGTTGATAAACGGTTTTCGCCTTCCATAGGAGAGTTTTAACTTGCACTTACAGATGTAGCGACCGACTGTAGTTACTGACAGTGGGTTTCTGAAGTGTTACTGAGCCCATGTGGTGATATCCTTTACACACTGATGTCGCTTGTTGATGCAGTACAGCCTGAGGGATCGAAGGTCACAGGCTTAGCTGCTTACGTGCAGTGATTTCTCCAGATTTTCTGAACCCTTTGATGATATTACGGACCGTAGATGGTGAAATCCCTAAATTCCTTGCAATAGCTGGTTGAGAAAGGTTTTTCTTAAACCGTTCAACAATTTGCTCACGCATTTGTTGACAAAGTGGTGACCCTCGCCCCATCCTTGTTTGTGAATGACTGAGCATTTCATGGAATCTACTTTTATACCCAATTATGGCACCCACCTGTTCCCAATTTGCCTGTCCACCTGTGGGATGTTCCAAATAAGGTTTTGGTGAGCATTCCTCAACTTTATCAGTATTTATTGCCACCTTTCCCAACTTCTTTGTCACGTGTTGCTGGCATCAAATTCTAAAGTTAATGATTATTTGCAAAAAAAAAAAAGTTTATCAGTTTGAACATCAAATATGTTGTCTTTGTAGCATATTCAACTGAATATGGGTTGAAAATGATTTGCAAATCATTGTATTCCGTTTATATTTACATCTAACACAATTTCCCAACTCATATGGAAACAGGGTTTGTACATTTCCCAGTAGCGCCGCGGTAGCGTTGCTACTTTATGAACTCTTTGCTATTCTTGTAGCTTAGCTTCTTTTAGACCCATGTAACGAGGTATTTTACATCAAAGCCACAAGCTACTAAGAAGGTAAATGAACTGCAAATCCAGGGGGGACCAAAAAATACGGAGATAATCCATGATGATTGGTTGGTTTATGAATGATGAGTCACGATTGGTTAAGGTTAGGGCAAAACATTACAGACCGGCCAATCAGAGGGGAGATAGGGCGGGTCATCGAAACCAGGAAGCAAAATTACAACAGACACACACACATGCTTCATGATAATAAGGGAGTGAGAGACAGAAGGAAGCTTAAAAAAAAAAAAAAAAAAGAAGCATACTTGAAAATGGCAGCGGGATTCTCTGTGCAAATGTTTCCTTTAGTGATGAAGACGACTCCCGGGAAACCCACAATAATGCCTGTCCTTGGCCATATTTAGACACATACATGCGTTTGGAGAAAAACAACATTGCCCAAAACCTTTGTTTTTAATTGTTTACTTGGTATCCAACATCCAAACTGCTTTTAACATCTAAGACGTCCAACACAAATTAAAGAAGACACATCAAGGTGAGTTGAGTTCATGAAAAGTTTTACTGCACATAACCACACGACACACGAGTCATTGTACTTTTTTGTCAAGATCTAGAAAGCTGCGGTTTTCATTTACTGTAGGCACAGAAAATGAATAACATTAACTAAAAAATTACGTAAAACTGAGTGTGGGGACTCCAGGGGGATTTGTAGGGTGTCCACAGCTAAATGACAGACAGTTAATAGTAATGGACCCTCATGGGGTTAATTTGGTTACAATATGTAAACTCTAAATTACATTACCATTTAAATTATATAAGTGGGCCCATAGATGCCATTAAATGGGAGTCTGTACCTTAATCCAGTGTTTTTCAACCACAGACAATACAGTCTGGTGTGCCGTGGGAGATTATGTAGCGCGGTCAATTTGCAGGTAAAAAGGTATCTAATGCTTAAACCAAAAATAAACAAAAGGTTAGTGCCCCTATAGCAAAAGGCATTAAAGCAGAACGAAACTAAATCTGAACTGGCTATAAAGTAATCAAAAACAGAATGCTGGACGACAGCAAAGACTTACAGCGTGTGGAGCAGCAGACGGCGTCCACAAAGTACATCCATACATGACATGACAATCAACAATGTCCACACAAAAAAAGATAGCAACAACTTAAATGTTCTCGATTGCTAAAACAAAGCAGGTGCGGGGAATAGCGCTCAAAGGAAGACATGAAACTGCAACAGGAAAATACCAACAAAACAGGAAAAGCCACCAAAATAGGAGCGCAAGACAAAAACTAAAACACTACGCACGGGAAAACACCAAAAAACTCCAAATAAGTCACGGCGTGATGTGACAGGTCGTGACAGTACACCTACTTTAAGACAAGAGCTATAGTGATGCATGCTTAGTTATGGTTTAAAGTCATATCCAACAATTGCGACCATGACTTTTTATTGTCTACTGAGTTTCATTTTTTAATGATTTCTGCTGGTGGTGTGCCTCCGGATTTTTTCAAAGAAAGGTTAAAAAAAGGTTGAAAAACACTGCCTTAATCCATGTCAAACTGGGGGTCCTCACAATTAAAATGGTGATGATAATCACTACTGGAGCTGTAATACCTGTAAATCTTCTCTTATGAGGGTCCCTGTCGTATCTTTTCAAATTGTGTCCATGGAGCTAATTATAATTAATAGTTAATTTAATATGTAGTGTTGATGTAGCAAACTACTTTTTCTGTGTAGTTTTTAGTGTATCTTGCTACAATTCTCTGGGAATAGCTTCTCCTGTAGTTTACATTTTCCATGTAGCTTGGCCAGAACTGGAAGTTACCATGGTAACTAACTTTGGGTTTGAATTACTCTATTTCTCTTTATTGGAATGGAAAACCCTGAATTTCATGTCAGAGTTTTCACTTAACCTGCTTTCTGTTAACGCACTTGCTATTTTCCATGTAATTTCATCCCCAAAGTGGAGAAATACATCTAGCCAGTCATCAGTTCTCCAGCTGGTGAAGTCGTTTAGTTTCATTACACCTCGTGTTTTTTCATTCGAAGCTCTGGGTCCTTTTTTTTTGTACCTCATCTTCTCCGAGACTCAGTGGCTTTTATTTTCGTCGGAGCTCTTCCAGGAGTGAGAAGAAAAAAAAAAATCCACATTTCTCGCAAATGACAGCATGGCCTCCAGCTGGCTGGCAGTACCTTTGTTGACAGACAGAAAGGCGCTGTCACACTTTGGCTCATAGCTCTTTGGGTTCCAAAGAAGACTAGGTTTTCACAATAAAAGTCTTTGCGATGACGACTTTTAAGGTCAGCGAGAGTTCAATGGAGCACACACTTATACACACACTGGTTTATGTGGTGATGAAAGTGTTCATCAGAACATAATTCACTTGATCATCGTATGCAGACACAAAGACCCGCTTGTGGCAAGACAAATAAAATACACAGCATGATGATGGGTTAAACGTCAAAGTCCGGTGGCACAAACAGATTTTCATTGTTTATATTTATTTGAAAACAACAATCCACGTTTGCACTGTCATTCCTCTTCGGGTCATCATACATGGTAGTTGTGTGTTATTGTTTACCTCCACATCACCACACTTTGCTCCTGGTCATAGCTGTACAATGCTAATGCTAATATTTACTACGTTGACTTGTGCTTTGACGTCACACACCAGAAGGCGCTAGACTCATAAGAAAAACAAGAAAGTTGATATACAAGCGGAACACACACGTAATACACACTAGTACAAATAAGTCACATTGCAGCCTGCCCGGCTCCGCCCACAATACGTCACATGACTCCTTCCTCTTCCTGCTCTTGATTGTGTTGAGACAAGTACGCCCCCTGCTGGCGACTAAATATTGTTTAGCTACAAGGGGAATGCTCAGCAGGCGAGGACAACAATGTCCACTCTTCAATCATCATGTGACATTTCAAATATTCATACAACTGAATATTAGCAACATTCAAAGACTGGCTACTACAAAACAAGCCAGTCATATTATGGATGTATTAATATATGTATTAATTGTATGTATTTATGTATAAATAATGTATGTATCGTGTATTCCCATTTATTTATGTATGTACACCATAGGTCCACATGTCATTTTTTTTCTTGTATTCCAGAGAGAAATGTGAAAATATGAACGTGTAGTTGTTCACGTAATATCTAAGTGAGAAATGTGAAAATATGAACATGTAATTGTTCACGTAAGAAGAAAGTAATTTGACAAATGCTAGAAGTTTCAAGAGTCAAAGTATTTTTTTAAAGAGGAGTGTGGATGGATGTGTATCTCGGCGACAGCCATGCTATGTCGCTGGGTGATGATGTGGAATGTTTTGATGAAGAGTAATGAGTAAGGTTAGTGACCCCTCAATGGCGGAAGGTGCTGGGTGGGACGGTGCTTATAGGGTGTGTATAACAGGGAGGGGCGGGGTTAACTACAATGATTGAAGGCATGCTGACCATTTAATGCTGAATAAAATCATCTTGAAAAGCAAGAAGAAAAGTGAAAGTACTGTAATGTATGGATCATGTTGATATATTACGTGTACATTGACGAAATATGAAGCAATATTGTGTGTACATATCATCGACCTAATAGCAAAAAACATGCTTCTAAATAGAAAAAGGCATCCACGACATTTAAGAAATGTACAGTTTATGAAACATGGTAACAATAATAAATAGTATTATTTGTTTGTTGTATAATTAGTTTTTCAATGTCCCTCATAAAAAAATATGATTTAGTGCAACCGTACGTAATATTTATATTCTTCACTTCACATCGCTTGTTGAGAAAAAGAGGGAAGGAGCAGGGCTAGTTGATGGCTTATAAGAATATAAGCACAAAGCAAAAGGCACACATTTACATACTTATTATTAATGTTGTTTTTAAAGTACCCTTTTTGACTGCACACACACAATCTCTTCAAAGTCTTTAAATAAAACACTGTGTGTTAACTTGTGCAAAAGTTGTGTTTGCTTTGTGTTGCATGTCTACGACACGTCTTTGCTTCTCGCTGTGCTTTCTGACGCTGGACCAGGGGAGGGGCAAAGCGGGGAGGCGGTACCTGAGGCGTGCGGAGGCCCGAGGCAGCTAAAGTGCTGAACCAGAGGAGAGAGCGGGGACGCTGAGGTGGGTGGCAAGTACTGATGTTGTCCCGAGGTGGCGGACGAGGACGATGAGGGGCGGTCCTCCTCGCTGCCTCTCAGCCTCTCAGTGTGCTCCTCAGGGTCGATGCGAAGCGAGGCGATGGCTTTAGTGCACGTGTGGACGCTTGCTTCCTGCTCTCTACCCATAACCCATAACCCCTGCAAGGCGGGAGAAGGTGCCCCAGATGACTTCACACCTCCTGGTCCTCCTCCCTCAGCAGAGGAGGTGAAAGGAGGGCAAGAGGCCTTGCTGCTTTGGAGCTCTTCTGACGTTCTTTCCTCATGGAGCGGGAAGCAGGATGTGGCCTGCTGCTGCCCCTGCTGGCCCTGAGGAGTGCTGACAGACGTTGGCATGGTGTGGACCATCTGGATACCTCCGATGGGAATCAGTGGGAACGGTGAACGCACCTAGTGGAAACGTAAGGTAATAGAATAATAAATGTAATTTAAAGATTATATGTAATATAATAACTAATGTCATTTATTGACACAATAAGTAATATAATAAATGACACAATTTAATATACATTATAAGTAAAATAAATAATAATTTAAAGACACTTTCAGTAATAATAGATAACATAATTTAATAACAATAATAATGGATTAGATTTTTAAAGGGCTTTTCTAGACACTCAAAGTGCATTACAGTGAGAACTGAGAACCAATATTTCATTCACTCCATTTTCACATATAAATGGTAGTAAGCCACACCTGATAGTAGACTGATAAAAACGTGGCAGCCAATTTGCGCTTACCACACTCTGATGTGCTCCGACCACCACCACACATTCAATCACATTCATACACCAGTGTGAGTGGCACTGGGAGCAAGGAGAGTGAAGTGTCTTGCCCAAGGACACAACAGCAGTAACTAGGAGGCTGTGGCGAAGTGGGTAGAGTGGCTGTGCCAGCAATCGGAGTGTTGCTGGTTACTGGGGTTCAATCCCCACCTTCTACCTTCCTAGTCACGTCCGTTGTGTCCTTGGGCAAGACACTTCACCCTTTGCCTCTGATGGCTGCTGGTTAGCGCCTTGCATGGCAGCTCCCGCCATCAGTGTGTGAATGTGTGTGTGAATGGGTAAATGTGGAAATACTGTCAAAGCGCTTTGAGTACCTTGACGGTAGAAAAGCGCTATACAAGTATAACCCATTTATTATTATCATTTAATTTGTATCAGAAACCCTCAAGTTTCTGAAAGGCTGCTCTCAAATGAGCCATACCACCCTGAAAGACTCTATATGTAATATTACAAATAACATAATGTAAAGACACTATAAGTAGTATAATAAATGACATAAGTTAAATACACTGGAAGTGATATAACAACATATTTAATATAAGTCACTATAAGAGCATGACTGAAGTACCTGTAGTTGAGAATGGAGAGGAAGGTGACTGAACAAGACTTGATGGGGTGGACTGGACTGGTTACCACCCTCTTGTGAACCTGGACTTGACTCCTGAAATAAACAACCAAGAGAGAAAACAATTGAAGTACATGTTTATTGGCTTCCATAAAAACTAAAACATGATTTAAAGGCCTACTGAAATGAATTTTTTTTTATTTAAACGGGGATAGCAGATCCATTCTATGTGTCATACTTGATCATTTCGCGATAGTGGCATATTTTTGCTGAAAGGATTTAGTAGAGAACATCGACGATAAAGTTCGCAACTTTTGGTCGCTGATAAAAAAAAGCCTTGCCTGTACCGGAAGTAGCGTGACGTCACAGGTTGAAAGGCTCCTCACATTTCCCCATTGTTTTCAATGCAGCGAGAGCGATTCGGACCGAGTGTCATGATCCATGGTCCGGATCATGTTTTTGTGTTTTCTGTTAATTTTGGACTCCTTTTGTTATTTGTTGTGCTCCTGTGAGTTTGTTTTGGTTGCCATGGTCACTCTTTGTGTGCACCTGTCTCTGATTAGTGCTCGCCCGCTCACCTGCTTCCCGAGCGCTAATCAGAGGCATTATTTAAGTTGCCTTTGCCAGTCACTCGTCCTGCTCTCATTGTGTTTGCTCCATGCACTTGTCACGTGAGTTTTTGAGTTCCAGTGTTCCTTGTCTTTTGCCTATGCTAAGTAATAAGTTCCTTAACTTCCCGTGCGCTCTGCACGCATCCCTGTTGTTTTTGTTTATTGGATGATTTATGATGCATCCCTGTTGTTTTTGTTTATTGGATGATTTATGATAATAAATCACTTCCTACCTTACGCCTTCGTCCGGAGCCGTTCCTTTGCATTGGGAGAACAACCGCGCAGCAAGCTGCGACCCCGTGATCGTGACAGAATGAGAGCAGCCTCCGTTCTCCCGCAAATGGACCAGAGTGAGATGGATGAAGGTACGCGCATGGTGTTGCGAGCGATGGAAGTGGAGACACTTCGCTATTCGACGGAGGAGAGGTCGAACCTTATGTGGGGACCTGGAGGCTCCCTTATCCCCATCGACTCCCTCTGGTCCGAAGACATCGCCGCTACACAGCAGTACCGGACGCGCAGGCAAAGGCGGAAGCCGTCCAGAAGGGCTTCGCCTCGCCGTCAGAACGCGTCACTCCCGCAAGCTCCTCCCCCGGACCGAAGCAAGTTGCAGGCAGCCCAGTATCCTTCCCCCGATGACGTCACTCCGTCCACGGCTGATGACGTCATGGCCCAGAATTTTTTTTTTCTGAATTCTGTCTCCTTGCGTCAACAACCTCCTAAAGACTTTAATTCTAAAATTATACCTTGTCAGGACATTCTTTTGAAATTTAGATGTCAGCCACAGTCTCCTTCTGAGTGCCAAGCTCCGCCCCCTAGGACTCTAGCCCCGCCCACGTCAGTGACTTTTTCCTCTCATCCTCCCAAAAGACCTCAGGTGGGGGGTGGGAAAAGACATTTTGGACAATTTAGAGGGGAGGATTTTGCCCCCCTCCTGACTTCCCGCCACCCACCCGTAAAGACTGTTCCAGACCGCAAGCAGCGCGTCTGGTATCCGCCCCTTGAGGGGGGGGCTGGGGCCGGGAGCTGTGCTGGTGGGGCTGCTCGGCTGCGCCCAGCCAGGCAGCAACCTCCATCCCGGCCGCCGCCACCTGTCCTTCGGCCTGCCAAGCCGCAACCTCCAGCCCGTCCTCCACCACCAGTCCGTCGGCATGCCAAGCCGCAACCTCCTGCCAGGCCACCTCCGCCAAAGTCACGACCAACACCTCCAAGTCTGGTTTCCACACCAGTACCTCCAAGTCTGGTTTCCACACCAGTACCTCCAAGTCTGGTTTCCACACCAGCACCGGGGGCGGTATAGCTCGGTTGGTAGAGCGGCCGTGCCAGCAACTTGAGGGTTGCAGGTTCGATCCCCGCTTCCGCCATCCTAGTCACTGCCGTTGTGTCCTTGGGCAAGACACTTTACCCACCTGCTCCCAGTGCCACCCACACTGGTTTGAATATAACTTAGATATTGGGTTTCACTATGTAAAGCGCTTTGAGTCACTTGAGAAAAAGCGCTATATAAATGTAATTCACTTCACTTCACTTCACCTGCTCCACGGCTGGTTCCCACACCAGTACCTGCACCTCGGCTGGTTCCCACACCAGTACCTGCACCTCGGCTGGTTCCCACACCAGTACCTGCACCTCGGCTGGTTCCCACACCAGTACCTGCACCTCGGCTGGTTCCCAGACCAGTACCTGCACCTCGGCTGGTTCCCAGACCAGTACCTGCACCTCGGCTGGTTCCCAGACCAGTACCTGCACCTCGGCTGGTTCCCAGACCAGTACCTGCACCTCGGCTGGTTCCCAGACCAGTACCTGCACCTCGGCTGGTTCCCAGACCAGTACCTGCACCTCGGCTGGTTCCCACACCAGTACCTGCTCCTCGGCAGACGCCTGCACCTGCTCCTCGGCAGACGCCTGCACCTGCTCCTCGCCAGACGCCTGCACCTGCTCCTCGCCAGACGCCTGCACCTGCTCCTCGCCAGACGCCTGCACCTGCTCCTCGCCAGACGCCTGCACCTGCTCCTCGCCAGACGCCTGCACCTGCTCCTCGCCAGACGCCTGCACCTGCTCCTCGCCAGACGCCTGCACCTCGGCAGACGCCTGCACCTCGGCAGACGCCTGCGCCTGCTCCTCGGCAGACGCCTGCGCCTGCACCACGCCAGACGCCGGTGGTACCTGCAAGCACGCCAGACTCGCCGGTGGTACCTGCAATCACGCCAAACTCGCCGGTGGTACCTGCAACCACGCCAGACTCGCCGGTGGTACCTGCAACCACACCAGACTCGCCAGTGGTGCCTGCTGCCACGCCTCCCATGACGGCGCCGGTGCCTGCTGCCACGCCTGCCATGACGGCGCCGACACGCCCACCTCCTCGTCGACCACGGAGGTGGCCGCTCCCTGGTCGTCCGCCTCGCCAAGTGCGCCCACCTCCCCGTCGGCCACGAATGTGGCCATTCCCTGGTCGCCCGCCTCGCTTGCTGCAGCGGCGTTCCACTCGCCGCCGCCACTTGACTTTGCCTCGGTGGATTCGGGGACACTTGGCCTGGCGACCCACCTCCAAGTCCTCCCTCCGCCCGCCCGTGACTTTAGACCCTGCTTGTTTTTTTGTTTTTGTTTTCAAATGGACATCTGGTATCTGTCCTTGAGGAGGGGGTACTGTCATGATCCATGGTCCGGATCATGTTTTTGTGTTTTCTGTTAATTTTGGACTCCTTTTGTTATTTGTTGTGCTCCTGTGAGTTTGTTTTGGTTGCCATGGTCACTCTTTGTGTGCACCTGTCTCTGATTAGTGCTCGCCCGCTCACCTGCTTCCCGAGCGCTAATCAGAGGCATTATTTAAGTTGCCTTTGCCAGTCACTCGTCCTGCTCTCATTGTGTTTGCTCCATGCACTTGTCACGTGAGTTTTTGAGTTCCAGTGTTCCTTGTCTTTTGCCTATGCTAAGTAATAAGTTCCTTAACTTCCCGTGCGCTCTGCACGCATCCCTGTTGTTTTTGTTTATTGGATGATTTATGATGCATCCCTGTTGTTTTTGTTTATTGGATGATTTATGATAATAAATCACTTCCTACCTTACGCCTTCGTCCGGAGCCGTTCCTTTGCATTGGGAGAACAACCGCGCAGCAAGCTGCGACCCCGTGATCGTGACACCGAGAAAGCGACGATTACCCCATTAATTTGAGCGAGGATGAAAGATTCGTGGATGAGGAACGTGAGAGTGAAGGACTAGAGTGCAGTGCAGGACGCATCTTTTTTCGCTCTGACTGTAACTTAGGTACAAGCTGGCTCATTGGATTCCACACTCTCTCCTTTTTCTATTGTGGATCATGGATTTGTATTTTAAACCACCTCGGATACTATATCCTCTTGAAAATGAGAGTCGAGAATGCGAAATGGACATTCACAGTGACTTTTATCTCCACGACAATACATCGGCGAAACACTTTAGCGACGGAGCTAACGTGATAGCATCGGGCTTAACTGCATACAGAAACAAAAGAATTAAACCCCTGACTGGAAGGATAGACAGAAAATCAACAATACTATTAAACCATGGACCTGTAAATACACGGCTAATGCTTTCCAGCCTGGCGAAGGTTAACAATGCTGTTGCTAACGACGCCATTGAAGCTAACTTAGCAACGGGACCTCACAGAGCTATGCTATAAACATTAGCTATCCACCTACGCCAGCCAGCCCTCATCTGCTCATCAACACCCGTGCTCACCTGCGTTCCAGCGATCGACGGTGCGACGAGGGACTTCACCCGATCACCGATGCGGTCGGCGGCTAGCGTCGGATAGCGCGTCTGCTATCCACCTCAAAGTCCTCCTGTTTGTGTTGCTGCAGCCAGCCGCTAATACACCGATCCCACCTACAACTTTCTTCTTTGCAGTCTTCATTGTTCATTAAACAAATTGCAAAAGATTCACCAACACAGATGTCCAGAATACTGTGGAATTTTGAGATGAAAACAGAGCTTTTTGTATTGGATTCAATGGCGTCCGAATACTTCTGTTTCAACGATTGACGTCACGCGCATACGTCATCATACATAGACGTTTTCAACCGGAAGTTTAGCGGGAAATTTAAAATTGCACTTTATATGTTAACCCGGCCGTATTGGCATGTGTTGCAATGTTAAGATCTCATCATTGATATATAAACTATCAGACTGCGTGGTCGGTAGTAGTGGGTTTCAGTAGGCCTTTAACGTGGAGCAGCCTGGTAATGGCACAAGAGTGTTTAAACGCTTAAAATTAAAGCAAACAAAAGAAGACTCGGCTGTTGGCAGCTCAGGTGAGCGCTCCTTGCAACGTGACCTCAAGATGCATAGGACAGCAGACAGCGTGCAGGCAAAACTATATTTAATATCAAAAACTATAGTGCAACATGGAACTGAACAGAAAGCAGAGAAATGCTAATAAACCAAAATAATAATTTCTTGAAAGCAAACAATTACAATGAACCAGCAGCCAGAAGCAGGTGAAGCACGTCTCTGTCGCAGAAACACACAAAACAGGAAGTAGAATCTAGAAATAAGAGCGCTGCACAGCAGCTTAACGCCAAACACAGGAAAACACAAACACATGAACAACGTGTCAGGATTGATAGCCCCTCCCCTTCAAACGGATAGAAGACGTTTAAGTCCCCGACACAAAAAAGTCCAAAATCAAGGGAGGTTGGTGGTCTGCCTAACTGCGCCCCCGCCACGACGGGCCAGAAGAACGGCCACCGCTCCCCAGCTTTGTGTCCTCGAAGCCAGCAGGGGAAAGACCATCGGCAGCTTCCCCGTGAAAGGACAAAACGGTTTGCGGCATTGTGGACAAAGCAGGAGGGAGTACTGGTAGCGACGTAGCAAGCAGGGAGGCATGATAGTGTCGTCGTGGACGACCTTACTGGAGCAGGAGATAGCTGTGCCTCCCCAGCTGCAAAGCTAATCAAAGCCCCGCCCCCCCAAGGGACGGATCCCAGACGTACTCAGGGAGGCCAAAACACAACAGGGATGAGTGGGAAGGAGCTTGAGGAGAAGCTGGGGAACATTTTCATGTAGCCATCGAGGCTAAAAGTTTTTCAAGCCACTGGATGATAGAAGTCCCCCCAGGGTCACTTGTTGGCTGGTTCATTCTGACAGACTCAGATGAGCCCCAAGATGCAGAAGACAGAAGACGGCATGCAGGTAAAAGTTAATTTAATAACAAAAACTAGTTGTGCACAGGAAGTAGGGAAATTATAATAAACCAAACTCATACATTCTTGAGCGCAAACAAACAATTATAATGAACCTGCAGCCAGAGACACGTGGAACTGAAATATAAACCCTCTTGATTAACTACCAGAGACAGATGAGTCCATTGATCACTAATAAAAAGCAAGTGAGAGAAACAGCGCACAGATACAAGGATAAAGTTACCACGTTAACACATTAAAAAGAAGTACAAACTACAAATAAGAGTGCTGGACAGGAACTAAACATCAAACACAGGAAAACACAAACATAGGAGGAGCAATCCTGACAGACTGTGTCTCAATTGGTGCACTTGAATATTTACAATTATTATTTGTGTACATAAGTGTTCAAAATGTGAGACAAAATGCAGTACCCGGATGTTGCACTCAGAACACCCCAATATTCCCCATCTTGGCAACATAGCGGAACCTGCTAAATGAACACTTAGTCTTAGTGTCTAACAATCTCTGTGAACCCTTTCAATCCGGTTTCAGGGCAAATCACTGTACGGCCCTCGCAAAAATAACTAATGATCTATTGCTAACGATGGATTCTGATGCGTCATCTGTTGCTGCTTCCTGATCTTAGCGCTGCTTTCGATACCGTCGATCATAATATTTTATTAGAGCGTATCAAAAAACGTGTTGGTATGTCAGACTTAGCCTTGTCTTGGTTTAACTCTTATCTTACTGACAGGATGCAGTGCGTCTCCCATAACAATGTGACCTCGGACTATGTTAAGGTAACGTGCGGAGTTCCCCAGAGTTCGGTTCTTGGCCCTGCACTCCAGGATTTACATGCTGCCGCTAGGCGACATCTTACGCAAATACGGTGTTAGCTTTCACTGTTATGCTGATGACACCCAACTCTACATGCCCCTAAAGCGGACCAACACGCCGGATTGTAGTCAGCTGGAGGCGTGTCTTAATGAAATTAAACAATGGATGTCCGCTAACTTTTTGCAACTCAACGCCAAGAAAACGGAAATGTTGATTATCAGTTCTGCTAGACACCGACATCTATTTAAAAATACCACCTTAACAATTGACATCCAAACAATTACACAAGGCGACTCGGTAAAGAATCTGGGTATTATCTTCGACCCAACTCTCTCGTTTGAGTCACACATTAAGAGTGTTAAAACGGCCTTCTTTCATCTCCATAATATCGCTAAAATTCGTTCCATTTTGTCCACTAGCGACGCTGAGATCATTATTCATGCGTTCGTTATGTCTCGTCTCGATTACTGTAACGTATTATTTTCGGGTCTCCCTATGTCTAGCATTAAAAGATTACAGTTGGTACAAAATGCGGCTGCTAGACTTTTGACAAGAACAAGAAAGTTTGATCATATTACGCCTATACTGGCTCACCTGCACTGGCTTCCTGTGCACTTAAGATGTGACATTAAGGTTTTACTACTTACGTATAAAATACTACACGGTCTAGCTCCAGCCTATCTTGCAGATTGTATTGTACCATATGTCCCGGCAAGAAATCTGCGTTCAAAGAACTACGGCTTATTAGTGATTCCCAGAGCCCAAAAAAAGTCTGCGGGCTATAAAACGTTTTCTATTCGGGCTCTAGTACTATGGAATGCCCTCCCGGTAACAGTTAGAGATGCTACCTCAGTAAAAGCATTTAAGTCCCATCTTAAAACTCATTTGTATACTCTAGCCTTTAAAGGCCTACTGAAATGAATTTTTTTTTTTTAAACGGGGATAGCAGATCTATTCTATGTGTCATACTTGATCATTTCGCGATATTGCCATATTTTTGCTGAAAGGATTTAGTGGAGAACAACGACGATAAAGATCGCAACTTTTGGTATCTGACAAAAAAAGCCTTGCCCCTACCGGAAGTAGCGTGACATAGTCAGTTGTACATTTCCGCAAAGTTCCCTATTGTTTACAGTGATGGCGGCCAGAAGTGAGAGCGATTCGGACCGAGAAAGCGACGATTTCCCCATTAATTTGAGCGAGGATGAAAGATTTGTGGATGAGGAAAGTGCAAGTGAAGGACTAGTGGGGAGTGGAAGCGATTCAGATAGGGAAGATGCTGTGAGAGGCGGGTGGGACCTGATATTCAGCTGGGAATGACTACAACAGTAAATAAACACAAGACATATGTATACTCTATTAGTTACAACACAACCAGCCCTAAGGACCGTTCACCTAACCCAAGGTTCATAAAGCTTATATATTTACCCAAAGTTACGTACATGACACGCACGTACGGGCAAGCGTACTTAGGACCTGATATTCAGCTGGGAATGACTACGACAGTAAATAAACACAAGACATATATATACTCTATTAGCCACAACACAACCAGGCTTATATTTATTATGCCACAAATTAATCCCGCATTAAAAACACCTAGGTGTTTGTTATGCTAGCTCCTAGCTCCTAGATATAGCTAGGAGCTAGTATACTAGCTCCCGTCCATATAACCCGCCAATACAATTCAAACACCTGCACAACACACACAATCACTCAGCCCAAAGGACCGTTCACCTAACCCAAGGTTCATAAAGCTTATATATTTAACCAAAGTTACGTACGTGACACGCACGTACGGGCAAGCGATCAAATGTTTGGAAACTCACGGTACCGCGTCTGCGTCTGTGTATCCAAATCAAAGTAATCCTGGTAAGAGTCTGTGTTGTCCCAGTTATCTACAGGCGTCTGTGTATCGAAGTCAAAGTCCTCCTGGTAAGAGTCTCTGTTGTCCGAGTTCTTCGATCTTTACTGCATCTTTCGGGAATGTAAACAAACACCGGCTGTGTTGTGTTGCTGACTCCCCTCGCAAAATACTCCGCTTCGCACCGACAACTTTCTTCTTTGCTTGCTCAGCCTCTTTCTCCATAATGCAATGAACAAATTGCAACAGATTCACCAACACAGATGTCCAGAATACTGTGGAATAATGAGATGAAAACAGAGCTAGTTTGTATTGGCTTCAATGGGGGAGCCATACCTCTGTTCTACTGGCTACGTCACACGCATACGTCATATCCAAAGGAGTTTTCAACCGGAAGTTTAGCGGGAAATTCAAAATTGCACTTTATACGTTAACCCGGCCGTATTGGCATGTGTTGCAATGTTAAGATTTCATCATTGATATATAAACTAACAGACTGTGTGGTCGGTAGTAGTGGGTTTCAGTAGGCCTTTAAATAGACCCCCTTTTTAGACCAGTTGATCTGCCGTTCCTTTTCTTTTCTCCTCTGCCCCCCTCTCCCTTGTGGAGGGGGAGTTACACAGGTCTGGTGGCCATGAATGAAGTGCTGGCTGTCCAGAGTCTGGACCCGGGGTGGACCGCTCGCCTGTGCATCGGTTGGGGACATCTCTGCGCTGCTGGCCCGTCTCCGCTCGGGATGGTTCCTGCTGGCCCCACTATGGACTGGACTCTCACTATTATGTTGGATCCACTATGGACTGGACTTTCGCTGATATGTTGGATCCACTATGGACTGGACTTTCACAATATTATGTCAGACCCACTCGACATCCATTGCTTTTGGTCTCCCCTAGAGGGGGGGGGGGGGGGGTCACCCACATATGAGATCGGTAGGTTGGAGTTCAAATCCCAGCCGAGTCATACCAAAGACTATAAAAATGGGACCCATAACCTCCCTGCTTGGCACTCAGCAACAAGGGTTGGAGTTGGGGGTTAAATCACCAAAATGATTTCCGGGCACGGCGCCGCTGCTGCCCACTGCTCCCCACTGCTCCCCAAGGGGATGGGTCAAATGCAGAGGACAAATTTCACCACATCTAGTGTGTGTGTGACAATCATTGGTACTTTAATATGCGGTCCTCTCCAAGGTTTCTCATAGTCATTCAAATCGACGTCCCACTGGGGTGAGTTTTTCCTTGCCCTTTATGTGAGCTCTGTACCGAGGATGTCGTTGTGGCTTGTGCAGCCTTTTGAGACACTTGTGATTTAGGGCTGTATAAATGAACATTGATTGATTGATTGAACTTTCAATAATGGTGGCTGAGGATCAACCCGTAATGATGGAAAGTAGTGAACAGAAAAAAAGGTAAAGATAGTGATTTTATATACAGTAGGTGTGCAAGGACAGCGATGGTTTTAGAACATTACTTATTTTTTTCAATGTCCTGTCCAGCTTCTCAGGTAAATCATATAGTTGATGTAGATGCCCATATCGGCTGTTCAGATTTACTTTACAAAAGAGAAGTGTAGGATACTTCTCTTGTTGCCTTATTTGTATTTAACTTTATTAAATGTATTTATATTATCATTTGGTGCAGCCGGGCCGGAGCAGGAGGGGATAGAAAGAGAAAAAAAGGAAGACAGAGGGGGGAATTGTGAGGACAAGAGGGGGATTAGACAGAGAGACAAAAACAAAAACAGCAAACACAACAACAACAATAGAGCAACATCAGCAAATACGACATGTACAAATATGATGGTAAAAGTAATAGCAAATAAGCAGTTAGCGAAAATAAAAAATAATACAGAAATGACAATGAGCATTATTACACTAAAAATGGAGCAATACAAATACCAATAGAAATAGCGCTATTGATAATGAACAATACCAATACTTTACCTTTATTATCAACAATACAGTTGTTCAAATGCAACAATACATATACGTAATGATAACTTGAGATACGAAAGAATGCAGAAAAATGGGGGGGAAGAAAGAGAAGCAACCTACATTAACCTTGTAGATTGTTATAGTAACAATAGGTTAAGCTTTGTCAGAGTGCCATGTGTTATACCCAGTTTACCCTAGGGCAACAACATTAATATATGTTTGATGAAACGTGATTATGTGCATGAGTGTATGTGTGCATATGTACTTGTATATGTACATTATGTGTATATCTGTGTTTGTACAGTGAATGTATATGTACAGTATGTGTATATGTGTGTTTGTACCGTGAATGTATATGTATAGTATATGTATGTGTGTGTTTGTACAGTGAATGTATATGTGCAGTACATGTATACAGTATGTGTGTTTGTACAGTGAATGTATATGTACAGTATGTGTTTATGTGTTTGTACAGTGAGTGTATATGTACAGTATGTGTATATGTATATTTGTACAGTGAATGTATATGTACAGTATGTGTATACAGTATGTTTGTATAATGAATGTGCGTGTGGATGTACGAACTTTGAGTGTGTAAATATGTAATGTATTTGTATATGTATGTGGGAGCGTAGGTATCTATGTATGTGTGTATGTATGTATGTGAGTATATGTGGATTTGTGTGTACAATACATTTGACTCCCAGTGTGTGTGGGAGCCAGAGTACAGCCCCAGCCTCCCCGAGAGCCCAACCCACAAACAGTAGGTGTGGTGCCCAAGGAACCAGGGACCACCGCCCCCACGCAGCCAAGCCGGACAGTGACAGGAACCCCAGAGCCCGGCCCACCGCGCTGCCCACAAGGGCCAGCAGCAGGCTGCAGACAGACGCACCTGGCAGAGGACAAGGCACGAGAAAAGCAGGGGACAGCCAGACCCCGAGCCAGCGAGAGACCATACCCCACACGGGCAGAAAGGCGGGACGCCCTGCCCGAGGGGCCCGAAGACCCCCCGCAACCGGACGGGAAGACCGCCCCCGCCCCACCGGCAACCGGGCCCCCACGAGCCCCCCCCCCTACCCCCGGAGAGCGCGGCGAGGCCAGCCCCCGGCCACCCCACCACAGGACCACCCAGCACGGGGCCACGGGAACCACCCACCCCACCCGCAGGGACCCCAACGATGGAGATGGAACAACCAGCAACCGCCCCGCCGAGTCACCCCCCCTGAGGTAGGGGGAAAATAAAAATAAAAAAATAATAAAAAAATTAATAAAATATATTTAAAAATATAAAAATGAATAAATAATTAAATATATTTAAAAAAATTTAAAAAACACACACAAGGTCACTACCCCAACAACTGGCCGACTCGCAGCACCTCGGAAAACCTTGCAGCACCAAGCTACCACAGTAGACGCAGGGACTAGACCCAGCAGGCCCCAACCAAGACGGGCAACCGGAAGGGATGGACGGTGGGACCCAGGAGCTCCAGACACGCAGTCTGGATGCAGTAGCCTGAGGCGCCGACCCCCACCTGACAGGCAGGCCCAGAACGTACCCCCAGAAATATACATACATATCTATATACATACACATACACATGTACACCTACACACACATACACATATATACATATACATACACATATATACACATACACATAAATATACATACACATACACACACACATACATACATAATGTTTTAAAAAAAATGTTTTAGAACATTACTAAACTGTCAAACTCTGTAAATACACAGTGCATATAGTATACTTATTGAAGTGCACTGATGGAAGTATTCCATTTGTGACAAAGCCTTTGCGACTCACTCTGTCTATGTCTGTAGCCTGGTGGCGTCCTTGAGGGCCGAGTTCCGTCTGACACAGCAACCCGGCGAGTTGAGCTGACTTCAAGCTTCGTGCTGCACTATGCTGGCTGCAAGCAACAGGAGAGTCATGTCAACCTATCTAGAAGAGGGGTGTCCAAACTTTTTGACTTGGGCTAAAAAAATTTGGTCGAGGGCCGAAAGCCGACCTCATGTGTGTTTATATATATATATATATATATATATATATATATATATATATATATATATATATATATATATATATATATATATACATATATATATATCATATATATCCATCCATCCATCCATCCATTTTGTACATATATATATATATATATATATATATATATATATATATATATATATATATATATATATATATATATATATATATATATATATATATATATATATATATATATATATATATATATATACATACACGTTAGGTCAGGAGAAAAACAGGCTATTTCATCCATACAAGCCTTTTTCGCAGGTTTCCACTGCTCTTCAGGGGATTTTACAGGCTTGTAGGAATGAAATAGTCTCTGTGTTTCATTCTTGATCTAACGTATATTCCGCTCTACCCAGTATTGAGCACTGTATAACGGATAAACCACAGAAACTTTGACTATATATATATATATATATATATATATATATATATATATATATATATATATATATATATATATATATATATATATATGTAGACAGTATATATATATATATATATATATATATATATATATATATATATATATATGTATATATAGTCAAAGTATAATATATGCTTATAAATATGCATATATATGGAACGTATATATAAATATATATTTACATATGTAAATATACTGTATGCATATCTGGGCAGCCTTAGCATGGCAGCCCAGACTTCCCTCTCCTCAGCCACTTCGTCCAGCTCGACGATCCCGAGGCGTTCCCAGGCCATGGCCATATATATATATATATATACATATATATATATATATATATAAGTTAAAGTACCAATGATTGTCACACACACACGAGGTGTAGCGAAATTATTCTCTGCATTTGACCCATCACCCTTGTTCACCCCCTGGGAGGTGAGGGGAGCAGTGGGCAGCAGCGGTGCCGCGCCCAGAAATCAGTTTTGGTGATTTAACCCCCAATTCCAACCCTTGATGTTGAGTGCCAAGCAGGGAGGTAATGGGTCCCATTTTTATAGTCTTTGGTATGACTCGGCCGGGGCTTGAACTCACAACCTACCGATCTCATATATATATACAGTATATATATATATATATATATATATATATATATATATATATATATATATATATATATATATATATATATATATATATATATATATATTAGGGGTGTGGAAAAAAATCGATTGGAATTCGAATCGCGATTCTCACGTTGTGCGATTCAGAATCGATTCTCATTTTAAAAAAATCGATTTATTTATTTATTTATTTTTTTATAATTTTTTTTTTTTTTTTAAATTAATCAATCCAACAAAACAATACACAGCAATACCATAACAATGCAATCCAATTCCAAAACCAAACCCGACCCAGCAACACAGAACTGCAATAAACAGAGCAATTGAAAGGAGACACAAACATGACACAGAACAAACCAAAAGTCGTGAAACAAAAATGAATATCATCAACAACAGTATCAATATTAGTTACAATTTCAACATAGCAGTGATTAAAAATCCCTCATTGACATTATCATTAGACATTTATAAAAAAAAAAAGAAAAAAAAAGAACAATAGTGACACAGTGGCTTACACTTGCATCGCATCTCATAAGCTTGACAACACACTGTGTCCAATATTTTCACAAAGATAAAATAAGTCATATTTTTGGTTCATTTAAAAGTTAAAACAAATTTACATTATTGCAATCAGTTGACAAAACATTGTCCTTTACAATTATAAAAGCTTTTTACAAAAATCTACTACTCTGCTTGCATGTCAGCAGACTGGGGTACATCCTGCTGAAATCTATGTATTGAATGAAGAGAGAATCCTTTTGAATCTTGGCAAAAATCTTAGCCACACGATTATCAAATGTAATAGGAAAATTAATTCATACTGACCAAACTGGCTTCATGGACGGTCGACAATCTTCAGACAATACAAGGAAATTGTTTAATGTTATTTACTATGCTAGAAGTCTCCCTTATCCCACAGCAGTATGTACTGTTGATGCGGAGAAGGCATTCGCCTGCATAAACTGGTCATTTATGTTTTGCACATTACGTAAATTTGGATTTGGAGATAATTTTATACAATGGATTAAGATGCTTTATACAAGGCCCATGGCATCAGTCAAAACCAATAATCATATTTTAGAACCTTTTTCGTTAAAAA